>NC_084602.1:18623290-18685790 GCF_033807715.1 Cololabis saira
TGATCCAGATTTCCAGCAATAGTGATCTCTATCTTTGAAGCGTCCTCACAGCGTGTCAGGCAGTCAACCACTTCCAGGATCAACTCCTCTCATCCCACATACCACAGCAGTTTTTGAAATAAATGAAGGCATGGGGGCACTTGTGCTATTGTGTTAAATTGTGAGCATCATTCTATTATCATGAGGCCTTCCTCTTTTTTTCAGTGTTGTTTTTTTACATTCCCGAGCTTGCGTTATCCCCAGAACACCATGTTGATCTCAGCTCCACTACTGTGAAGCCCAGCCTCCTTCATCCCTAACCCCAGCTGCAGCCATTCACATTTTACTTTTCTGTGCAGATGGTGACAAAAACAGATGCATCTATACTCTCGTAGGGAAACACAGCACCATGACTCCTCGTAGACATATGGGAAAAGCTACGGATAGCTGCGGGTAAAGAAGAGTGGAGTGATAGATGACATCACAGTGAAGAGGAGGAAAGAGATCATGGAACAGGCAGTGTGGCTACAAAATTAGACAGAGACGGAGGACAAGACATAGAGGGACATGGGGTATATGCCAGGGCTACAAATCATGTCCCTGAATGCAGCACCAGTGCTGTCACCCCTCCCTCCTACAAAATAAGCCAGAGATCTATTGATTGGCACTTGTATTTGCTAGTGGGCTCCAGCTCAAAATGGAGCCTTTAATTAACTTAATGGACCGGCTGCAGCTGTGTGTGAGCCAGTAAGAGAGGAATAGCAATAGATTGTGGAGAAAGGAGTGAAAGCATAAATAATAAGTGGGGTTAACTGCAGACCCTTTCTACTATCAGTTAGGCTAAGCACGACAGACACAGTGTGCTTCTTATGGCTTCTTGATAACACTCGTCTGCGTCATGCTCAACCAACATTTCCTATAAGCAACAATAGTTTTGGTGTGTGTTGGTCTGAATAAAGTATTGAGGAGACTTCATATTATGTTGTCTGACAGGGTGACCCCAGAGGGTTTCTGATTGCCCCACCCTTTTTTCTGCCCAGTACAGCTTGCTCTCCTCCGCCCACCTCCGTCGCTCCCCTTCACTATGCACCATTCTTATTCCTGTCCACTCATCCATTCTGTCAAAGGTTAATTGGTTTGGAAATGATTCGATTCATTCTCAACGTTAATGCTGTTATCGTGCTTTTGTTAGAAAAAAAAAAGAGAAAGAAAAACTACCCCCCACATGCACTTAAGCCTAATTTAAAATAAGGGGAAAAAAGAAAAAGGAATCCAATTTAATTTTTTTTTCCTTCATACTCTGGCTCAGGCTTGTCCCCACAAGTCTTTTCCTTTAAATTATGGCAGAATTTCATTACCTTGAAAGCTTTTCAGCCTCCTCCCTCTGCTCCCCTTCCTGTCTCCAATACTTTGAATGGATCAGGACTAATGTCTTTCTTGTAACCTCAAGGTCGGAATATTTGGATCCATGGAGCGCTCAAGGGTTCCTGTGATTAATGCACTGTACAGAGTACCTTGGAATAATGCGATGGCTGATGACTGTGCAGAGCGATCATCTACGCGCACTCACCAATACACAGACACATGACTACATCCGTTGGAGGTAGCTGGAGATAAAGGTGCCCCTGTCACTGCCCTTGATGTGGATCATGACAGACATTCATATTCAAATACGGCTACCTGGAGGCCCACTCGTTGGATTCAGTATTTTCTTCTGGAAGGAGTTTCATACTTCTCTTTGTTATTATTTATTTATTCCTTTATTTGACAGGGACAATGCACAACAAAACATTGCTGTATTTGTACAAAATCCCTGAACTTTACTTACATGGCCTTAGTTGGACACAAATACTCAATGACCCTCTCAGTTGTAGTTAAACAATGACACATTTTCATTGGAGAATTATGGATATCCTATGTGACTAATTCCTACTGTACCTCAGAGCTTCCCTCTTAGAAATTTCAGATTTCATTTGTACAATGTCCATTAGAAAGAATTATATTTTGAATGTCAAAGAGATACAGTTTTACACACATTTGTATTTACAATAAAACAGCTGCCATCTGATTACTTCTTTGTATTTCGCTGACGCAGCTGGTGATGTCTGATAAAAATGTGATTTTCTCCATTTCCATGGCCACTTAGAGGTCCTCTCAGTGGCCGCTGTGCACACTGTCCACGCCCTATTGATCAGAAGCACACAGGCCTCTGTATCGAAGTTGTTGCGAGGCTGCAGATGCTATCTCCACTTTTGTTAATTATTTACATTCGGTTCCACAAATCTGATCAATAGTTAATTGAGCCAGCGGGAGCTGTTTGGGAGAAAAACTAAAAGTTTGTGGAACTGAGGGACAAAATCTTCAGCGAAGCAATTTAAAGAAGTTTGATTTCCCATCCGGTTCTTTAGTATACTGTTATATTGGGTTAAATGGTTACAGACAGAGGAGCAAGATACTCAAATTACTTCATGCTTTGTACTTGTGACTAGTTTTAATTTTGAATAATAACACCTAAGGGAATTGGGAAGTTCAGGCAATTATCTTGATTTAAGTGTCTTTTAAAATGGCAGGTTTTTTTAACAAGGATAAACTTGGTATTTATCTGTTGTGGGCTTTTGGGAAAACAGAGTCCATGAATTCCAGTGGGTACATTTATGAAAGCGTACATAAAACATATTCAGGTGTATGAGCCGCATGCGGACAGAAGGTAGATGGTACTCGCGATTGGTGCATATATTAGCAGTGAGCAATAAGTCCAACATCTGCTTGTAAATGAATAAGCCCTAATTATAAATACACGTTCTGCTTTTCCGGCACTGTTTATTTCCTTTCAAACTCCATATTACCAGCAAAAGAAAATTTCACATAAATCTCATAAATGGTTTAAATGCAAATTTGCTCCTGTATATTTATAAAATAAAACATTGGTCTTTTCCTATTAATTATTAAAACTGTAATAATTTTACCTGAGCCAGAATTTTCTAATTATTTTGTTCATCCATAGCCTAATGACTAATATTATAATGCTGAGATTAAAAAAAAAAAGTATTGTGGTGAAGTTACCACTACTACTACTACTACTACTACTACTACTACTACTACTACTACTACTACTACTACTACTGATATTTAGCAGACGCTTTTATCCAAAGTGACTTGTATCTGAGAGAAGTTAGGATAAGTGAGATATGACTGAACATTCATGTTTAATAAGATTTTCAGTAATGGCATGTCCAAGAGAATAAAAGAGAATACAAGAATGTGGCAGTGAAAAAATGCTGGCAGCACAGTTTCACCTGTTATTGAAACTCTGGCTGAAATGCAGAAAATATTGAGCGACCTACAACACAATAGGTAACTACTAATAATCACACAAGACAAATAACTTCTCCATTATTCATATCTGACAAAATAACAGCAAGTATTTGAACCTGAAGAAGAGCTTTGATCATGGTTATACCTGTCAACCACCAATGAGACTTAGCCTAAGAAGTGAGCGATTGTTAAAGTTTCCCTTTTTTTCAAATATTTGTGACCATGAAAGATGTACAGTACTTACAGTATCTTGACTCTTTTTGACATGATGAGACCACAACAAAAACACTACATTTTGATTTTGTCAAGCAACTTGTTCAAAAGTGTTTATGTACAGTAACTTGCATTTCCTAAAAATAAACAAATAGTCCTTCAAATTAACCTGAAACTGATATTTAAAAATGGAAAGAGTCCTCTGTGTTATTTTAAAATAAATGGAAAAATACTTTTTATCTTAGATATATGAAAATTTGAGATTTATCTCATGTCTTAGTTGCACACAGGTGGTTAAAGGGGTGAAGCAAAGGCAACTGTACTTCCTTTCCTTGGTTCCTTAAGTCATATCACTAAAACGCTCTATCAAGCCTTCTAAATTGAAGGACTATGACCTGGATGACTGAGAGTCTACACCTTTGTGGTCCCATTGCTTAATATGTCATTAAATTATCCACTTGCCGGAGCTATACACCAGAGCCATGTGTATGTGAATTTGTATTGAACATGTATTTATAAATTTGGTCTGTCTGAGAATTGAATGACAAAAGTTGATTAAGGTATGCAGCGGCAGCCCTGTTTCAGTAATCTGTCCTGTAGCACCTCAGGCGATGAACAGTATGCTCCTGGATCTAGCTGTTAATGCAGCAGTTCCTGTAATTCATTATGAAGAGAAATCTGTCTCATTGTTTCTGCTCCCGTTTACCTGTTTGAGCTGCATGTTTGCCATTGTTAACAGACAGACATGTCAATGACTAATCTGCCTGGGTGTTCGACCAGCACACCACGTATTGGCCTTGGTGTCTCCTTATCTTGCTTCTGTTTCCAGCCTGTCACTGATAAGAAGAAAAGATGGGAGAAAGGTGGATAAGTGTAGCTGGGGAAATAAAAAAAAAAAGAAAATAATATAGAATTGTGGAAAAAAAATGGAGGGCAGAAATAGAGACAGAAATAGGGCATGATTAAAGAGAGAGGTCTCTCTTGTGACATTCATGCCCTTTTTTCTCTGTCCTGTGTAATGTAGATTGTTGAATCCACCTCATTGGCATTGCCTTATTTCATAGGAGCAGATAAATTATATCTCAATGTTGTCCTACCACAGGCTTGTACAGAAATATTTTTGAAAACATACATTACGGAAGCACCCATCTACCCTCGAGCATCTTTCTGCTAGTCTGCTCTGTTTTGATTTGTGTGCATATGTTACTAAAAAGAACCCGCTCAGCCTCATACAAAACACACTTGCCTATATATCGAAATGTAAGGAGGAAGGTTTGGTAATTTGTGGTCAGATGGATGAGTAATAGAGGAGACAAGCTCTGTGGTACTGTACCAGTCGTGACTCCAATTTCAATCTGGGTTTGACCTGACCCAGCAGTATTGCTAAATCTGACTTCTTACATTATGGGTGCTCTGGCACACCTCGCCTTGCTAAGAAAACCTCTGGCTGCAATCTGGGTGTCTTTGTCAGTGCAGAGCATCCTGGCCCCTGGATTTGCTGAGGTGGTACATTTTCCTCTCCTCACTTACTCATTGTCTGCCCCCTACCTTATTCCTTCCCAGCGTTTGCGCATCAGCATTTTTTTGCTTTGTTGTCACCCAGTCACACTACCTCAGACCAGAGGCTTTCTCGACATGCAGGGTAGCGATAGAAACCCCATAGATAATTTCCTCACCAGTAATTCTGCACACACCTTTTCTGAATCCTGACCTGAGATAGAACGAGTCACGAAAATAAGAGAGGTGAACAAAAAATATCACCTGAAATAAGACAGATGATTAGAAAAAAGAGAATAAAACATACATAAAGAAGGGCTTGATTGAGTGGTCTTTTAAAGCACAAGTGGGTAGCAATTCAGCAGCTCTTTAGTCTCTGGAGGACCTGTCTCAATTACCCTAATGAGGCAGAATGACTTAACTGTAGCTTCCCAGCTATGTGAGGCAGGGAGCCTTGCGAGGCCATAAAGGAGGGGCTGAGGGACCAACAGCCTCGATGTATGTGCAGTAATGTGTGTGCGTGAGTGGATGTGAGAAGCATGCAGGAAGTGGATGCCCTGTGAAGTTAAATGGAGCGTGCCGGGTTCCCAATGAGTCATCGGTAGCTGTCCGACTGACAGACAGTGACCTCCCACTGTGCACTTTCTCATCTGGGTTGTCAGGGAATGGCAGTTAACCTCAGTCTGCCCTGAACCTTGGCCTTTGCTAAACTAATACATATCTTCAATTGAAGGCTTGCATGGAGAATGTCCGTATATGTCACAATATGAAGGCCTACAGTGCGTCTTCTCTTAAACTTCTGGGGAAAAAAAAGACTATAGGCATTTTGTGTTCGTGGCCATTAAGCCTTTAGTGTTGTTATTATGTTTGGCTGTTCAAAAAAATGTAACATTTTCTCTCGTACTTTTGCCCCCGGCCACAAAGCTGTGCTAGTCCCATTACTATGTGTTGCATAGAATATGTTTCTTAAAGGGGACCTATTATGGCATCTAATCCCTATTTTAAACAGGCCTTGAATGTCTTAAAAACAAGCTTTTGATTGTTTTTGCTAAATAAATTAGAAATGGCTGATCCAGTTAGTTGAAATGAGAAGTTATCTCTATGATACCTCCTCATTTCACTACAAAAACCTCAATAAAGTGGCAGCTGGCTGGAGGGAGATGGACAGAGAGCGTCCGATGTCACGCAGTGCGATAGTGGGACGCTTGCATGCAGTTACACGGTTTTATAGTTGTGGGTGTGGTTTGCATTTTGGTTACGTAACGAAAATGCGCAGAATCTGAACGGCTCGTAGAAGCCACATCACACTGGATGGCTCATCCGGCTGTACAGACACTGCAGAATTTGGTTGCTTTCCTCCTTCTCTGAGTTGGCAGGCTGAGGGGAGACCACTTTATATATGTTAAAGCAAGAAAAAACTTTTTCATAATAGGTCCCCTTTTAATTAAAAAAATAAAATAAATAAATATACTCGAAAGATCCACAAACTATTTTTGTGAGATATATGTACTTCTTATATGTAACATTATCTGATATTCCATTTGCAATTCAAGACAGAGTTTCTCACCACTCTCTTGCCTGTTAGAAATAATTGTTAAAGTTCCAATTTATTGGAGGCTATCATGACAACTCTTTTCCTTAGTATAACATTACATTATAAATAAAAAAGAACAAAAAACTAGTTATTTGTATGCTGAATACCTAATCTTTTCATACTTTTTTGGAATGCTGTCACCAGCCAGTGAGGTCATGTGAGGTCAGGATTTTTTACTGCCCAGTTACATTACTGTGCTTCTTTCTCAGCGTTGCTCTTAACGTCTGCTGTCAGACTGTTTTTTTTAAATACTTTTCATTCCAGAGCAAGAAGTCCTGGCACCTACTGATCAGATTCCTTCTTTTGGATGACCCAATGAACTTCTATCCCTGTTGACATGAAAAACTGTTATAGAAACAACATACTGAATTTATATAAATATTTGAATGCTATTTATATTCTTGGTTACTAATAACTGAATGATTTTTATATACAATATTTTGGCAAAGACTTTCCACTTGTCTGAACTCTTATGCTGGAAGTCTCAAAACTAAAATGTTAACTTTTAGTTTTGTTTTCTCACAATTTTGGTATTTAAGATCTTTATTTATTTATTTATTTATTTATTTATTTTACAGAGTAATGTGTTATTCTGATGTCAAAGCTCTCATTGATGTCACCTTTCACCTTCAATTGCTGCAAAACAACCGGAATCATTTGTCATTCTTTCTGGGCCACCAAGTGAAATATGACTCATGGGCCTCAGAAATGTTGAATTTGGGGATGCACAATGGCACACGGTGCCTTTGTTTCAGATCTCCTCCGTCTTTTCTGTACGTCTGTGCTCTCAGTCATACTGAAGAAATGGCTTCCATTTACACTTTCTCTCTTAGCAGCTCTTTGTGATAGAAAGTATTTATGGTCAGATTTATTTTAATCAAAATCTCCCCCATGAAACAGCTGTCTCACATGGAAGTGTCATAGTGTTGGCCAGGAAATGAAAAAAAAAAAAAAAAAGAAGTTGTATCCTAGGGGCTGGCATGATTTACCTTATGAAGTTGGCGTTGAATCGCAGCAGATATAGCAGAACTTGGCTTAAATTGTGAAAATGTCAAAGGCAAAGTGTTCCATGTCTCCCTTGTCAGCCACGACAGAAGACCAACAACTGGCCAGACTGCCATTTGTCTTCCTGAGTGAATTTTTTAATATCCGTAATGGCTGTGGCAATAAATTACAAATAGCCTGTCAAAGAAAAAGTGCAGTGTTTGAATGGAAAAAAAAAGAGCCACCATCCCATCAATACCTATCCCTAATTTTATTTTTTAAACCGATTATATTTTTCAATTCGTTTCACTTAAACTCTTTTCTGCTGGGGTGAGGGTTTTTTTTCTTCTAATTATACTTTAGAGCAGGACTGCTGTTAAACAACCTGTGTTTAATGTTTTATTCCTCTGATTTCACTGCATTTTGGACACATTTGACGTCTTTCTTCATTCTGAGGTTTGATTTACCACCAGGCACTTGTTTTTCTCTCAGCTGATTGAAAGACTTATGAGAAGTATCTAGTCCTAGGGCACAGCTGAATGTAAATGGGTTTAACAAGCTATTGTGGATATTAAAGCTGAGGTGGAAATAAAGCGATGGGAATACCAGGCAATTCAGAAATGTTTAAAGAAGATTCCAAGTATTACCAAAAGCCCTAACTCCTTACAAGTAAATATTCTATTTTATGTTATACCAGATGTACTGTATAAGATCCAATAGAATATTTGCAGTAACAGTACCATAGGAAGCTTCTTTTTTATGTGAACGAATCATTAAGTTCTTGTGCTGCAATGTCCTGACTGTATTTGCCACTCGTCTGTTAGATCTTGTCTGTATAATACAACAAATTAGGCCTGATAGCTGATTGGAATTTGATGTCATCTTACCCTTGAGCCCATCATCGTGTGCCCTTACACAACAAAGTGTTTCTCCCTCCCCCTCCCATGAAGATGACTGCAGTCCCTCTGCGAGATGAGCATGCTCGGTAATTGGAGCAGTGGGAGGCGATTTGTCCACGTCCGTTCCTTCAGTGCCAGCAGTTTGCCGGTGGGCAGCCCATGGAGTGATGCCATCCTGCCATTTGTCAGACAGGGCTTCAATTTCCCGGTCATCTGTTTCCATCAGTAACTGAGGAATAATACAAAAAAACTCTGAGTGATAGGGAGATTAATATGGCTCCTTACACTGTAGGACTTTACTCCTCGTTTGGAGATGGATACTTATACAGACACTCTTGTGGCAAATTCCTCAGCCCAGTGCTCAGAGTCTTCAAATGTTCACTGTTTACCCCTGACGCATCTCTCAATTATGTGATGCTTTGCTGATTTATTTTCTTCTTCCTCTTCTTTTTTTTTTCTTTTTTTTTGCAGAACTGTGGTGTATTAACAGATGGAGGATACTGTGCTTCTGGGAGAGTGTGTCATGTTGAAATGAAAGCAGCCTAATGTGAAAAATATGCCCTTTAGTAACAGGCAACAGATTTCAATGACTTCGCCTTAAGTATTAACCTCTTGTTTGCATTCTGTAGCTTGCGGCAATGTTTGCGTTCTGCTGACTGATTTGAAAGGGAGGAACAAAGACGTGGTCAGAAAATTAATGAAATAGGAATGGTTTGGTGTTTAAACAAGCTATTTTTTAACCACACTTTAAAACAAAGTAATCTTCAACACTCGCAATCATGGTTATTCCCAGCCAGGCGCCCACAGAGTGCAGCTGTGCAACATGATAAGCACGCGAACTCTGCTTCCAAAACTTGGCTGATCACACACTTCCATCTATCCATTTACCGAAACCAATTATTTTTCAATCCAAAGGTACCCCTGATACCTCCCCCATCAGTCTGGTGCAACGGGAACTGAAGAATTCTAAAGAAGAGCAATGAGTGGTGCAGGGCCCGTCTGAATGTGGAGATGTGTTATGTGTAATCACAAATTGATGTCTTTTGTAGCCATGTTGGGTTGGTGTGATCTCTGGGTTGGGAGAGGCAGGCGTCATGTGAGGCAATGCAGCTGCTCTGGCTTTCTTCCGTCCCTGCAGTAAAGGGTTTCCTTTCAAAGGAGCCAAATGTATCTCCTTTCAGTCGGACAAAATGGAGTCACTATAGTTCATTGGAGCCCCCAGATAAGATAGAACAGGTGTCAGGATGGCTTTCACACAAATATCTTTTATTTTCCTTGTGTTGAGAATTTGGAACTGCATAAATATTGCATGTAATGCAAGTTTTCTGTCATTCCTGGACTTATTTGGTTCACAAGCTATATATAGATTTTTATCAGTATCCATTTCTGCCATAAAGAGAAATTAAGAGTAATATTCCAATCCCATTGTTTTTCTTTCTGTCCCTTACCAGAACATCATAAAGAAAATATAAGAAGGATTTGTGTAGAACTATGTGGAAAGGTTGTTAAATTTAAAGTTCAAATAAAGAGTAACCTTTAAACGGTCAAAGTGACTGCTCCCCCTTTAGTATCTTAATATTTAGACCATTTGCACTTTAAGACTCTAATTCCATGATCCGTTTTAATGGTATGATAAAGATATACACAGCAGCTAATGTAAAAGGCAGGATATAGAACCAATTAATGATTTTCTTTTGGATGGTTAAATGAATCCTGCAAAAGACTGAGCTGTACATTATGCAGCGAATGACCCAAAACATACTCAGCTGGGGAACTTGCAGGTTACAGTATATTTGTTCAAACCTCCAAGGCAAGACTTCTGAATCTTGTTTAAATATTATTAAAACAAAGTACATGCATATGAACCACTGCTTGTAAGGGTGACACACTTTTCATGCAGCTGCTTCTGAAAAGCAGTCCATACCACTACCAATGCCATAACGATGCACTATGTACGACCCCCAGACGGCTTTGATCAATAAGTCACTGCAATGAAGTAGTGCATCGATTACACCAACGACAGGGCATTTACAGGTTTAATCTGTATAATGAGCGGAACATTTTTCTTTCAGCTACCTGCTTTCTGCCTGGCACCGACCTGTCCAAGGCCTTCAGGGACTGGAGAGGGGGTGGGAGTGAGATGAGATGAGCGTCTGTGGGCATGTACTCTGTAGCCACAGGTGGGAGATGAGAGGCTGAAAAGCCCAAATCATCAAGAGAATAGGAGACCGGAGAGGGATTTCTATGACAATGGGGTTTGTAGGTAAGAATGTGGTTCGGGGCTATGATCATCATCATCACATATTGGTATGCGCTGTGGAGGCGCTGGCGGTGATTAATATGTGCTGTGGTTAACTCTAGGCTTTACAGTCTCTTTAGCATTTACAGTGTGTCCTCTTCTTGTCTTCACAGTCTTTCCCAAAGTTAAATGGCTTTGCTTTCTGTCATAGCGCCAAAGGTGGGGCACACATAGAAACACACAGAAATGCTCCAGTCGAGACATGAACCGGGAGCCGTCTTGCTATGTGGTGACACCGCAGGGTGAAAACAATAGAATAAAATAAAATAAAGAACAGGAAACACCATTCATTTATTTGACTGTCAGATGACATTCAATTTCACATTTAATTTTATGTAACCATTTCCATTAAATGGGATTACCATAAGGAAGAACAAAAAAAGGGCATATAAATTGTAATCACATGAGCAAAAGTGAGAATCGCATTAGAATTAGCTTATAAATTATTATGCCCCTAATAGACTGCTGAAGAATTCACAGTATGGTAAATGCTCTTCCCCATCAATGGCTGCAAAAATTGTCTCTGGGGTAGGCCTACACAGCGCTCTCATGGTGTTGTCAAGGGAGTGCTACTACAGTGTTATGATGTGTTTTTATTCTGTCACTCTCATCCCTAAGGGCAAAAATCCAGTCATAACGGCGCTGCCTGCTGGTTTGCTTTGCTAGAAATGCTTCGACATATAAAGTGCACACACAAGCAGATGCACAGACAAGAGCTTCACACAAAAACCAGTGTACAGGTCCACACACACACACAGCCTGTCACCTTCACAAAGCGGACTGCTTGCAGCTAAGCTGAGTTAAATGCCGGTTTGCTAGTCCATCTTTGCCTCTACTTCTCTGCCCTCCTCGCCTCCCCTCCCCTCCCCCTCTCCTCATCTGTTTGACTCCCAAGGACAAGGAGACCCTCTGTACAATAGGACACCATTTATCACTGCAAGAACAATTACAGGAGACATTTCATTGTCAGAAAATTTCAAGCCATTCTTTCCCTATCTCTCTCTTTTTATCTTTTGCCTCTTACTTTCTCAGTCTTTCTCCCCTACCATCCTTCTGTCCTTTCCTTTTCCTTCCTACATTCCTCCGCTCTGCCTTTTTGCATGGCTCCCAATGAGCTCAATTGCAGGTCAGGCTCTCATTAGCTCAAGCACATCACTGCAGATTACACACAGAGAAGCGCTATATTATATCTCATCTGAAGGCCCTGAAATACTTTTTTCTCTCTGTTTCTAACAATGGGATCCTTTTTTTCCCAAGGAAAAGCTTGGGAAATTGCTTCTGATACTGTATCTGCAGTCCTGTGCTTTAATGAAGCCTTGCACTATGGAGGGCTATGAAGGGGAAGGAAGACAGTCAGCTGTGTCAATACTTAAGTTTGATCATACATGCTTGCCTGGTCCTTAGAAAGGAAAGAGTGTAGAGCAGTGAAGAATTTTGATGTAAATTAGATATATGCAACATCATGCTTTTTCTTTTAGGCCCCCAACTTTTTCTTTTGGTTTGTGGGATAATTACAAACAAACAGCAGTTTTGCTCCCTCTGCCTTAAACTGAGGTCTGAAGACACTCCATTTACAGTTTTAGTTTCTTTTTTTTTTAACCTTGTCTGCACACATATTAATTATTGATACCAAAGGCATATATATATGTGCATTATTACTATATTTAATATATACACATATATATATATATATATATATATATATATATATATATATATATATATATATATATATACGCATACATATGCATACACATACATAAATATACACATACAAACCCAGTGATTTTTCATTTTTTATTTATTTATTTTTTTTTAATTTACTAATCTGACCTTCCGACTGCGCATTTCCAATATCCACTGTATTATGTCGAAGTTCATTGGTGGAGTCACCAGGCCATCACAGAGACAAATGAGACAGACAACCATACATCCTCTTTTAATTTTGAATCAAAACTCACCTTAAAATGTTTTTTAAACTTTGGGGGGAAGCAGGAGTAACTGGATAAAACCTACCAAGGCTTGAGGACAGCTTGCAAACTCACACCAAAGGGCCCCAGATGAGTTTGTACCTGGAACATTTTGCTGTGACACTGATAACAACCTCACCACCACACTGCCAATTCAATTCATTTAGAACATGTTCTTAATCGAGTCCTGATTTGAGTCTTAAAAGCTTTCTTTCATTTTCATTTCCAAATCGCATTTGCTCAATCTTTGATTTTGATACATGTTTAAATGCATGCTCGTAGAAGAGCCAATCAAACCAGTCGTAGAACAGCCCCTCGGGGTGCCTACAGAGCATCTTTGACATCAGTCAGTACAGAATCAACGCAAAGTGTTAGACCGTTCTAATTTATCTGCAAGATGTGATAGGACCTCTATTAGTTTAATGGCAAATGACATTTGAAAGTGCTTGGATCTGTGTTGAGGCAGGAAAAGCAAAACATCTCTCCAAAATACACTCTACAGTGCAGCGTTCTCCTGTGGTGAAGCAGCAGGTCTAAGTCAGAATAAAATCATGTTGAGTGAAAGTGTGTCCATTTGTGTCACTATGCAGGCTGCTAGGGAGACCCTGAGGCAGTGCCCGAGGGCCGCTCAGTGGTTTCTAACATGCTCTTGACAGTCTCCAAGTCTATCTTAGTACCAGCCCACAGCCACAGGTTTAATTCACACACTCAAACTCATGTATAGGTGAATGTGTTCAAGCACAAAGACAAGGGGATGCAACTCCTGGCTTGTGGTGGTTAAAGTTTGTTATCAAAGCTAAATATAGTATAAAGCAAGTGACGTTCTTTTCGTCTCCTTCTTTTTCTTTCTTTTATCATTTAGGCATGAAGTGACCCACCAAAAAAACAACTTTCCGTGGTCATGGAGATTTTCTTGCATGTAGTTTTCATACAATTATAGAATTAGAATTTCAATTAAATCAATTTGTTTGTATGTTTCATCGGCGTCAGTGTTTCAGTTTCAGATTATAAACTCACCCATGTAGTTAGTCAACCCCCGGAAAAACAACTTGCTTTTACTGTTCGTATGAAAGGCTGAGTTTGAAAAAAGTAGAAAATGATGACAGTGGAATAGGGAAAAAAAACCACCAAAATGGTAATGTTGAGATTACATGTTACATGAAATATGTGAAGCAACTGACAGACAGAGAAAGTAATATTCTTGTGCATTTGCAGCCACAAACTGTCTGTTGGTTTTAGGAAAGGTTCAGTTTGTCTTAGAAAGCATGGCTTGATTTATCAGCAACCAGGGCCCCTGATGAACTGCAGGTTTGTCTCTGATAACTGTGTTGACATCAGTTTAAAAGGTTCATTTAGGCAGACTGCAGAAAATGTGGCATACCTATACAAGAAAGAAAAACGTCAAACTGACCGTGTGTTATGTAAGCACAAGGTGTTACATTCAACATTACTTTCAATGTAAAGCCCCAGCGCTTTACTCAAGTGGAAATTTCAAGTCGTGCATCCTTATACCGCCTAAGCTCTCAAGCTGATTAAATAGTTATTTGACAAAAGAGACTTTGTGTTTTCTTGGAATACTAGTTGCTCTTTTAATTCCCATCTCAACATCTGTATCTGTGGATAAACTGCAGACAATCTATTTAGTATTTAATATCAGTGAGAGGGTTCGAACGGTGATTTAGAACCACTAAATAGAAGCTCCATATAATCAACTTTGCATATTTGATGTGAGACACTCTCCGGAGTGGACTGGCATTCAAATTTAAATTTTGCCAGCGAACTTAAATCATTTAGTGCATTTTATTCGAAGCGTATCTTTGACAACAGTAAATCAAAAGACTGCTGCATCCATTAGCAAATTGGCTCTGCGGTAGATGGAGGACTGGAAGTGGAGAGAGGCAGAGCAAGGGTGTGTGTCTCTGGTCTTTTATAATCAACAGTAACTGTTGTCAGAGCTACGGTAGCCGGACACTGCGGCACATGGGCGCTCATAAAACATAACATCCGAACAAAAGGTTTATTGATTGGCTAGTCGGAACAGTGGGTGGGACGTACTGTAGCTCCAAGTGATGCATGCCACAATCAGTTTTGACGAGGCTCTGTTTTTTTCCCTGGCTCCCTCGCACTCATAGCCTTCTCTGTGTCTCCATGAGATGCCCACGATGGATCTTTCAATGAGCGTCCTTCATGGTTCACAGTTTGCTGCCAGCGCACCCTCTCTGTCTGCCTCTACTCTCCATCTCATCCCCATTCTGTCACTCTTTCTCACATATTTTTCAAGACCCCGTCCTTGGCTGTGAATTTTTGTATGTGTGTATTTTTTATTTATTTTATTTGCATGTAGAAAAGAGGGGACTACAGACTGTCCGCTCTTTAAAAATGATGCATTAGACAGAATATCTGGTGCACAAAGAGAGACACAAGAGGAGGAGAAGGAGAAATGGGGCCAATTAGAAGCCCGGAGCTTGCAGAGACCTCTGATACTGCTGCTCTGGGCCAGAGCAGTATGTGCGTGTACTTTTGTGTATAGGTGGATTGTTTTCAGGTATAGGAGGTGAAGAGTGAAAAGGTTGGGCCTGAAAATCCATTATCTCTATTTTAGTGTCCAGCATTACCTTAGGCTGGCTGAAATATAAATTATGGAAATGACTGTAGGGAGCTTTTAGACTAGAGACACTGCTTCAGAAACCTTCTTTCCTCTGGTGATCAGATGTAAGAGGCTTCATTCTCATTTTACTGTACGTTTTCTTCTTCAGTGTGTGCTTGCAGTATTTCACCGCTGTTTAAGATGATCTTTTATTTTAAAATGAGGATTTCCTCCTTAGACCAGTAATGCCATGCTTTCCATATGGACCTGAAGTATTGTTATATCATGAACTTAAATTAAGTGAATAAGAAAAAGAAAAGAGAGGGAAATAGAAACAGAAGCCAAAGACGATATATATTATATAGTATCATCCCTAGGGCTTATTTTCATACTTTGGTATGCAGTCAATTAAGACTTACCAGCTCTACATTTTGGGTGATCATCTTTTGCTCAAGATGATCAATTTTACAGGTTAAGGAAAAAAAATCTAATTATTAATCTGTGATGAAAAGAAAAATGCTCAGCTCCTGAGAGCTGTCAAAGGGATTGTCGAGTAATGTCTGCCTTTGCTGTTTGAGAGGGAAAACTTGTCTCTGTGTGCTGTGACAGTCCATTTTTGACCTGTTTCTGCACCCCTCTTGATTTCATAGCCTCCACGACTTTTGCAGCCCTCACCACATCCTTGTTAATTAACAGGACAGTAAACATGCTGGCTCCCATTAGCGTTTGTGAATGCTGCATATTTCCCCAGATGCCGTCTAACTGGCAGAGGGCCTTTCACTAGTGCACAATATTTTAATCAGCCTTCTTAATTTTCTAGCCCTCCGTCTTCTCTCCCTGTCTTTGAAGTCAAGTAGGAGACCCTTGCTCCTGAGGCCCTGCCCTGTTCAACTGCTGGTCACATAATGTGTCCTCTCTGAAAAATGTACTAGTCTACATTATAACCAATTACTATTCATTTCATGTTGAGGGATCATGTCACTTAGGAAAATGGACACATCCTCTTGACCATTTGATTGTACTGATGCATCTAATGCTAAGCCAAACAACAGATGTGCCGAGTGGGTCTTTTAGTCTCAGGGTGACTAACCTGACATCAGCCGAAAAGCGGAAGAGTGTAGTCATCCTTTAAATCTGTGCATGAAAGTGCAAAGGACTGTGTCAGAGTCTGAAAACACTTAGGGCTTTATGTGGCATGGAGCCTCTTTATTCTGGAGTGGAGTGTATGGCAGTAATCCGACCCACCGATAATAAGACGGCATGTCATAAACCCCCTCAGAAAACTAAAGCAGTTAGGCTCATATTTGCTCATTCTGTCACGGCACGCGCTGTTTGCTGCTCAGAGGGGATCGTCTTCATTCTCTCCCCTTTTTTTTTCTCTTTATAATACTGAAACTAAAATAGTCAAATTATTTAAATATGGACTGGCCTCATATGCGCAGAACAGACAGTCAGGCTGCATTCAGCGTCGTTGAAGTGTGAACTCTGTAAACAGAGATTGTCCCTGAGAGAGTGAGAGTCAGGAACATTATCATAAGCCACTGTCAGATTTTATCTTTGTTTTTTTAGTCGAGAGAAAAACAGACTATGATTTAATTAAATAGAAAAAACAGGAAAAATAAAAATCTAAAAGGAAAGAACAATAAAAGCTTATGAAGTAGCTTGAATTAGTGTTTTTTTATTCTTTATAACGGTGGCTCTGGGCTCTTAGAGCAGCTGTGGGGATGTGCGAGTGCCCAGCTGCAGGTCGGAGACAGGCAGTAGTTAGGCAAGCCAATCTGGTGGCTTCTTTCAGGCTGCCAGTCTGCCCACATCTTCAGGGCTTCTCATCAGCTTCCTCTGCTTTGCTGCTCTTTGGCAAAAGAGCTAATTAAAATGAAGCTAAATTAACAACACATTCACAAGCTGGCCTGCCTCGCCTGTTTGACTCCCCGCTACCCTCCTTTTTTCCCCCTGCTGTCTGTACCTAAGCACACATACAAACTCACACGCACACACAAAGAGCTCCTCCTTTCCAAAGCCCTTCTCTGTTCTTATCACCCTATATCTCACTGAGACTGCCTGCAGGGGGAACATGTGTTTACCTTAAGGGTTTTTACAGCAATTACACTCATGAGCTCTCACTGCGTGTTTTGTTTTCCATTTATGTGTTTATTTAATTGGCAGTCAGTGTGCAGAAATTCTATTAGTTTCTGAAAAGGTCAGGGTCATACGGGTATGGCTTCAGGCAGACTTGCTTGTGAAACAAGTAACATTTAAACCACTCCGCACATGGACAGCGATAATTAAAAAGGGCCGTGGATAGGAGAACTTCACAACCTTTTCAGAAAACCATTTAAAAAGCTAAATTAAGGAGTACTAGCACAACTACACTGTGATCATATTTAAATAAAAATGTTATAATGTAAATATTAGCTCTTCAGGAGTTCGGATTTAGTTCATAATTTAAATTCCCTCATAGTAATTGTTGGATGGTAATAACTGAGTACTGAACACAAGCAAAATCTTAGACACTGACAAATGGCTTTCATGCTCAAAGTCTTTCTGAAATTCTATGCAGTAGGCACCTTGCTACTGTCAGGTCATCATCCAAATTACCCAGGAATTTTGAAGTATTAAATTTTAAACTCCGGTAAAGTGGCCGACATGGCCCTGGCCGCATGTGGCTGTTAATAATGAACGAAGATGAACAGAACAGCATATGTAATGGGAACTTGGCTGGAGATATGGCATGAGCTGACTTGGTATTCAGTCAGTTCGTCGGAATGTCAGCTGACCTTGATTATTGAAGTTATCTGAAAGGAGAAACTAGATGGAAGTGACAGACTCTGGGGGGTCCATATTAAAAAAAGAACACCAAAAGAGACAATAGATAGACAACACATTAATAATAGTATGCTATAGTCCATATAAACAGTTGCTCCAGTGCCTCCAGAGCTCAGAGGTGAACCAAACACTGCTCTGCTCAAGTTAAAACATTTAGTCAGTTAATAGTAGTTAAAACATGTATAATTTCATTTTGTGAGTCCTCAAGACAATTCATGAATGCACACACAAAGTTTCTGATTACAGCATTCAATGCAGGAACATTATTTTGCACGGACAGCAAAGTGCCACTTGTCCATCAAGCAGTGGCAAAGCCAGGCAGTTTTCAGTGTGGTGGCCTGGGTGGGTCAGTGGAAATTTTAAGCTGGCCAAGAAACACAATCATATGGAAGTGAAGATGTGTGTTACTATAATGCAACCACGTGAAAAACATCTCCATAAACCCTCATGGGATACAGGACACATAAGTGTGTGCATCCTCAAAATACGTCCCTACTGAAAACAAGGTTCTGCCTCTGTTAAAAAAAAAAAAAAATCATTGCACCTGCAAACATAATTAATAAATGTACATATTAGTCCCATCTTTACTTTTAAACCCAAACTGCTCATCAGATGTACAGTATATATTGTTGAAATTGCTCAGGAGGAATTATTTCTAGAACTTTTGAGGCCTATTATTTTCAATGCTGGAGATTATGCCCGTTGTATCCTTAATTAAAGGTACCAGCTATATATTATATATATATATATATATATATATATATATATATATATATATATATATATATATATATATATATATATATATATATATATATATATATATATATATATTATAATTTTTACTTAGTCGCTTTTCCTCTCCATCATTCACATCCCTCGGTGGATGGTCCTGATTATGTTTAATTATGTTGATAAATGGTAGTGCTGCTCTGCTCTATCAGCATTTCATAATCTGTCCTTTCTTCTCTCCACCTCACTCTTTGTTCCTAACTCATCACACTTGAATGTTTGGTCAGAACCCCTTGGGATCACATTTGAATGAGCATACTCCTTCATTGTCATTTTCACCAAGGAGGATAGACACACTCTTCAATAGTAGTCCCACTTGAAATAGACACCTGAAATAGACAATATATGACAGTAATAAAACATTCTCTCTTGTCTCCCTTGTGAGATTCATCACTGTGGTAACTAAGATAATGGAAGCAAAACTTATCTCCCGAACTGTATGTGAGTCTCCATCCAAGTATTAATTGGCCCTAGGACAGACTCTAAGAACATAGAAGTCTCTTAACTGACATCTAAGAGATTATAGTCGTTGGATCTGTTTGACAGCAAGTTCAACTAAATTAAAATGTAATGTAGTTAAAACTATTGGGAATTGGTGTAAACTTAAATATTCAAAAAGTTGTCCTCAATTTAATAAACACTTTCACATTCCAATAATGGGAGTATGTGTATGGAAATATGGACTTTGCAATGATAAATTATTAGAACTCTTTGTTTATAGAGAGGACATGTAGTTAAAACATACTAACATAAAAATATATCGCAGATTGTCCAGTTTTTATTCTTTATTCTTCTTAAAGTTCCCTTTGATTTCCCTTTAGCAACAAGGTATAACTCAAATGTTACTATCACTGTTTAAGCACTTGGATTTAGTTACTGCAAAACAGGCTTTGGACACACATTAAACACATATTTACTGTTTAATGTCACGGACGGAAGGTCGGACAGCGAGACGGTCGGATGGACAGACCTCATTTTAAGGGGACTCACAACTGAAGTAAGATATTTATATTTTTAACCATAAAGGTTGGAGCATCACACATCAAACACCTACATTTTCTAGAAATTAAACCTCTTTCTTTCTTTCTTTCTTTCTTTCTTTCTTTCTTTCTTTCTTTCTTTCTTTCTTTCTTTCTTTCTTTCTTTCTTTCTTTCTTTCTTTCTTTCTTTCTTTCTTTCTTTCTTTCTTTCTTTCTTTCTTTCTTTCTTTCTTTCTTTCTTTCTTTCTTTCTTTCTTTCTTTCTTTGGAAAAATAAAAGGTCCTAGACAGTCTTAAATATTCTGATTTTATAAACTTTTTTTTTTTTAATGAGGCCTCAGGTCAAGGTGAAGGTGATTTTTTTATTTTTTTTATTTTTTAATGGTTTAAAATCACAATAATTATTTTCTGAATTGTTAAATATTATGTTTAATTTGTTATTTACCTTTTTACTCATGAAATTGCTGTTTGTAATTACACTGACTTTTTTTTTTGTTTATTTATTTATTTACTTAACTTACCATTTGAACCATTTACAACAGTCAAATCAATTCACCACCCGCCATTTTGGTTTGTTCATATCCATTATATGAGTGTTGCCTCCCGTAGAAACAATGTGTTTTACATCATGTCAGCACATCAAGTAAAACATGGACTGGATCAATTTAGATTACAGACTGTCAATTATCAATTTAGTGCTACTATAGAGTTAAAAAAATTATTTCCATCAGGTGATTACTGAGATAAATTAGTGCACTATCCAGAAAATGCTGAGCCTTGAGGAGCAAAGATGGGTAATGTATTGACACTTTGTCAACAGGTGCATGCGAAAAACCAGTGAAGTGTTTAGACATGGCTGAGGAAGAAGAGGGTTCATGTCCTGAACTGGTCTGTCTGCAAACCTGACCTTTCTCTAGTAGTAAATTCATAGACAACAACGTGATCCTGTACTGCTGTAAGATGTGTTACCAGCTTCATTCCCTGATATACTCAATACCATCATGCCTGTGGTAGGAAAGGCAACAGATCCAGACACAAAGACAGTTTCTTCCCCAAACAGTTGCTCTGATGAACTATATCTGATGAACTATATCTCTATCACTCATAGAGTCTCAGAGAAATCAATCAATCACCGTGCAATATGTCTATTACCTATTTACCTATTTACTGTAGAGTGAGCGATAACAACCCAATCAAATTCCATGTCTTGTCTGACCTGACCTGGCCAAATAAACGTCATTCTGATTCTGAACATCACACAGTTCGAAGCTTTAGCTTTACAACTTGTTTTGGACTTTTTCACTTGACTGCAATGCACAAAAAAGTAAAAATATAAGTAAGTAATAAGTAAAGTAACTAGTAAAGTAAAATATTTATATATTAACATTTAATTACATAATCAGATAAAAAGTGAAATATCTTGGTTCCCAAAAAGAAATAAAAGACAAAGTAAACTAGGCTAGATAAAATAAATACTTCCTTTTTTCAAAATGTAATTATTCATTTTTTATTTTTTTTATTTTTGTACATTCAATATAGTATATTGTATCTGCAGATACAGCAAACACAACACATAAAAAAAAGAAATTAGTAATTATAATACAAAGGTATATAATCAATTTATCTTTCTTATCTTTCTCAATGTATCTGTTTGTTATTTCAAGGAGCTGCTGATGGTTTTTTTTTTTTTGTTTTTGAAAAATGAGGTGAATACATTTCAGGGAAGCCGAGGAGTTATTTTAGGATGGACTGGATCCTTGAATCTGCACTCTAACATTCAAACAAGGATTATGCCCCATCCCCAAACCGTCCTGCACTTAATTGGCTTAGATGAATATCTAAAGAGCTAAAGCTGTTTTTAAGCCCTGCAATTAGCAGAGTGCTGTTATTGAATTTACATGAACATGACAGATGCTGATTGTGTGTCATAAACAACATTTAAATCATAATGCACATGATGGATACTTTGCATAATGTAGAATGTTTATTTATAGAAACGATGGAGCAAGAAAGGAGACGGAGTGAGAAAATTGCCTAAAATTCAATATGCTGTGCAATTATCATGTGTAATAGCCTGTAAAATCCTAATATCTATTCAGCCATTTGGAAAGGCACAAGAAATGGCCTAGCCACTTAGCCCACTTTCTCCGGCCCCTTCCTGGCCATGACAGACGACCCTGTCTGGAGAGCAGAAAGAAATAATATAAGCCATATTTCTTTCAAAGGCTAGTCCATGTATCCTCATTCTTTCTGTTTAACAGGCTCCCCCTGCTTCTCTCATCCTTCTGATTTCTGCAAAGCTATAGTAACGATTCCCTCCGATGAATAAGCAGATAGTGCAGACTGCATCCTGGAGGAGGACGACTGTGGCTCAGGAGTGTGTATGAATGGGTGAACATGGCTTGTAGAGTAAAGCCCCTTTTTGTGCACAATACTACTAGATAAGTGCTGTATGAATGCAGTCAATTTACAATTTCACCCTGGAGGCAAAATGCACTGCATAAAGGTTGTTCTTTTAATTTGCTGTATGAAATTTGTGAATATAACTTTTGGACCTGTTGAGCTTTCTTTGCACGCAATGATGAATGCTCATGTTTTATTGTCAAATACTAGTTTTGTGTCTGTGCTCCAACCTCATCAATGCTCCACAGATAATACCTACACAGAGATATTGGGAAAGATAAGCAACAATTTAACCTCCTGCACTTATAGACTTTTCTTTCTTTTTTAGCAGGCAGATTGGCAGTTGCAGATTGCTTTGGAAGCCAAAGATAGACATTGTTTTTTTGACATTGAGAACTTTGAACTCCTTGAACTAGCTGGAGTCAAACCAGGCACCTTCTTGTAAGGCAACAGTGCTAACCACCAAGCCACCATACTGTCCCTTCAGCGTACTAACCATTCCTGAGCAAGAGTAGGGAAATGAACAGACTTGGGATAAAAAGGTTGTGTAGGAAGGGTGTCAAACTGCATCTGCTGCTCTGACTGGGTTTTTGGGCAAATCAAAAAAGACACAAGTATACAGTCATGTAGTGACATGTTGTGACCACTGTAGTCTGACTTCAAATGTCATGACATATATCATGACATAACAAGATGTAGCGAGACGTCGAGCATTGACATTATTACATAGTGAGGAAAAGTGGGGAAAAGAGTAAAGAAAATACTGTTTGTGTGGTTCACCAACATAGAGGTCTCTGTGAGATCAAGTTAGCTTAACATAGTTTCTTACAAAGTACCTTTATAAATACGTAAAGAATGTATGTTTCTCTTGTCTAAAAGAAAGAAAGAAATCCAAGGATGTTTGTATGCATGTGTTGTGAACGGGTGTATGCACCAGGAGGCATCTCTGTGGCGTAGCGTGTGGCAACGAATTTGTCAAAAGTATTCCCATCTTCTTCTCTTTACTGTTCATTTTCTCATTTGGTGACTGCAGATGAAATTGCACTCTCCATCACAGACTTATAGAAGATGTGTGTCATAATTTTGACAAACATTGAAGGATCATTGAAGGATCCAAGCTTCCTTTAACATGTCGTTTTTTCTGTGCATTCTTGTGTTGCATTTTCCAGTCGAGGTGAACACTCAAGTATCTGTTTTCCTCCACAACCTCAGTATGAAAATAGTGTTGAGCTTATTCCCGATTCTACTGAAATCCACATTCATCTAATTGTCTAAAACCCACACAATGTAATTGTTCTCACACCATGCTCCAAAGAGGCCCATTAGTTATATGTTCGCAGCCTCCTGTGCATGACTGACACGTCCCACAACAGCAGAGCCATCGGAGTATTTTCTGGAGATGATAGGACTCTGCATTGTACTAGAAACTGAGGTTTACAGAGAGGCAAGTAACAGTGAGAGCACAGTCTTGTGTGGTGGGCCTGTGCTGTTGACTACCTGCTCAAACTACACTGTTGCTTATGTTTAAATACAATATAAGCACCATTAAGGCTATACATAGTCTCTTTCCCCAGTGGTTTAATCTCACTGTTGCTTTTGCTAGTTGGACTATTACTGTTTATGTGTCCTCACATGTTTCTTATTTTGGAGCAAACCATCCAAACCAAAGATTGTCTGCTATTAGGAATCACTGGAGGAACTATTTTTTTTTCATGCGCAATCTTCTCCTCCACCATCTCCAACCTCCATCACTTGCCATATTCCTAATGTGTTAAATCTGAAAGGAGCGGGGAGCACATGCCATCTCTGCTGGAAGACTTGCTCATTCTGTGGCACCCTGATAAGCTCTGACTTACTCCCTCTGTGTGGGTCAGGGCAACTTGGGGACACGTACAGTAGTATTGCGTTTTTATAATTACATCAGCTTCACTGCACTGTTTTTGCTCCCCTCTTCCTCTATTGTCTCCCGTTTCCAAACAAATAATACATTTTTTGTGTGCAAGCATGCATGTGTAGAGAGTAGTGGGGGATTGGAGTTTGAACGACAGTAATCCCTGTATACCATCCTTGCACACCAGTTATTTTTCTTACATTTAGGGAAACAAGATTAAATTGAAGAAGGCCTTTTGTCCCCAAAAGTGCATCTTTCTTCATATAGTTTTTGTTCTCTGTCCATTGCTGCATTAACCACAGAATGTAATGGTTTTCCAAGGGTGACTCCATATTCTTCTCGCTTGTACTATTAAAATATTGAATTTATTTATCCATTTTGTCATGTAATCTAAAAAAAGACTATAAAGTCATTTACCAATATATATTAATACGGAAGCTGTTTTTTATGTGTTGCTTGTGCATTTGAGTGGGTTAGGTGTAGTTGATTGTTTGTACTTTGCTTTAACTTCTCCTTAGCTTCACTTACATAAACAGTGAAGTTCAGTATTAGTTACTCAGCAATTAGGGTCACGAATTTCCAACTTAGACTTTGCTGTCAGTAATCACGTTTGCTGACAACAACAAAACTTTATCTTTGAGCTCAGTTTGAATTAAATTAATCCCATCAACAGCTTCTTCCAGTGATCCATGAAGCAATTTCACAGAAGTCTGTGCTGTAACCTGCAATGTTTTACTGATTTATTGAGTTTTCTAAGTATACTGTAGGTTTGTTTGAAAATGTGTCCAGTTTGTAACAGTACTGCTGCATATTTCTCTGTTTCTCTTTGTGGATGTTATCAAATGAAAGCGAAAAGGTGAAAAAGTGAAAGTGAAAGCGTAAAAAGATGGGTACAGTTAATTTATTTACTTACTTCTAGCATGATGAATGATGAAATTGTGATGCTCCGGTTCTGTGAGAGTGAGGTAAATGGGATTTTTGTCCTGATTTGGGGTATCATTCACTTTATTTATGTTTTTTTTTTAAAACGAAATTTTTAGAAGAAATTGTTTTACACCCCTACTTTACAATACAAGCAAGTATCACTTCATGTCTCATGAATACTGGCATTTGTATCATATCTTTTGAAAACTACTTGAGTATTACAAGAGACATAACACTTTTAATTGTAGATTGAAAATTCTGCCCACCGAAGCAAACATGTTCATGTTTAAGCATTTTAAATTTGCTCCAAGGTATTGGAGTCAATTAAAATGAAGCTAAGTATGTAAGTAAAGTTTATTTTTGAAGTATTTTGAAGTATTTGAAGCACCATTTGACAGATGGAACCACAAAGTGTTTCACAATAAAAATTATGTTTCACAGATAAAAATCATAGTATTCTTCTGTGTAACATACAGGAGGAGAAAAAAACTAGAATGATTAAACAAAGACAAATAAAATATTGAAAAAACCCTCACCACTTTAAAGAGTATTAATGTTGAAAGTTAGCATCAAAATCTTAAGGCGAATTATAAAATGATGGGTAACCATTTAGGAGACGATAAAACAGGGGTCACATTATTCTATTTGTCCTAGTTATTAAGGCTCACTGCAGGATGTTATACAATCTGAAATTGAAAGGGCCTATCAGTTAAGACCAGTAAAAAGACCATTGTGGTAATCAGTATTAAAACAAATAAAGGCATGAATATTTATATCCATATTAGGCTGTCACAGTAGTCGTCTCAATTCAAAATATTCCTCAAGTGGTAAAAAGCAGTTTTGAACCAGAAGTTTAGAATGACTGTAAAAAGACACAGATGGGCAAATAAAATATAGACTTATTTTAGCCTTGTTTGCACAGCTTATTTACTACTGCAACAAGGAGACACTTTTTTTGGCATTTAGTTGAGGACAATTATGTGTCAACCATTTCTTGACATCTATTGAGCAATTGAGCAAATCTGACAAAATAGGAAATTCTGAGTTTTTAAAGAGACAGTTGTACATCCTTAGCATGTAAGTTTAAGGAGTTATTGATGAAATATTTATTAGTCTGTCTGAGTGGAAGAATAGAATAGTGCCTAAAACAAATCCCGGAGGAACTCCATGTTACAGACTGAGCTGTTTTATACAAACTCCTGGCACAGAGATAAGATAAGACCCATCCGAGAAGAGTTCCTGAAATACCCAGCAGTCCATGGATCCTATTTAAAAAGTTGATGTGATGAACTGAAAAACATTAGGTAACGTCCAACAAAAGAAACTGTGAATTCTCTGGAGTCTGCAGCTATGACAAACATTAGTGGGATCCAATCTTAAAAATAGCATAAATGTTGTATTACTCCACAGAAAAAATGAATTGCAGATCAGCAACTTTTTCCAAAATCCTAAAAATGAAAGGCAGTTTAGTTATTCACATATACGTATATATCTGACTGGGATGGAGCCCAGTTAGATTTCTTAATTATACAATAATTGGAACTCAATTAAAAATGAGAACTCCTACAGATACAATAGGGCCTTCGCACTGTAAGTGCTCAGGCCCTAATAATGAATGTGTTTCATTTGGTTTAATAGTACTGTGTATTGCTTAACATTTAGTTATTGATCTGATTTTCAAAACATGTAATAATGGTAGTGGAAGTTATTGTAGTAGTAGCAATTCTGTGTTTTTACTCAGAATCTTGGATCTCTACATTTTCTCTGGCATTTAAAAAGCTATCTTTCATCCTATTCATGAAGCCCCATGTGAGTAGCAGGTCTGCAAAAACTATCCTATTCTTTTGATTCAGTTCTTTTGACAAAAGTTTGACTAAAGGTGTCGAACTGTAGAACTGATGTTTCCATCAGTGCTGAGGAGATACATATTTCAAGCCAGTCATCTAGCCTTTAGATAGCTGAGCGTTTCCTTTTTGGGGGGGTTACAAAATATAAGGTTTGATTCTCTTTTACTAGCCATCAAGGTCTTTTCACTGTTGATATTCACAAAGGCACGCCAAGGCAAGGCTAGGCTAGGCTAGGCAAGGCAAGGCAAGGCAAGGCAAGGCAAGGCAAGTTTATTTATATACCACATTTCAGTAGCAAGGCAATTCAAGGTGCACCTCACCAAACATGTTTGTATCATTGTACCTGCAGCAGTTTCTGCCACTCATTACTCATACTTACTAAAATATTGATTCTGCATTACCTCACATAGCTGTTTTGCCTGACATCACTGCTGCGCCTTAACAGAGAGAGTACTACCACCTGTTCTCAGAGTACAACCCAATCCAATTTTGGATGTAAAGATGTGTTAATCTCCACTCCAGTTTTTCAGTCACAGAAAAGGTATACGGCAGCTGTGGAGATGCATGGTATATCACAAAATTGGTTTTGGATCCCACTGAGCAAACGTGTTCTTGGTGTGTTGGTCTGTTCAGTCCCACTGTTGTGCGACTGCTCACAGCCATTATCAATTTTTCAAGGGATTACGTTTAAATAAAGCACAGCAGTAGATGACTTTCATCTGATCTTTTCTTGCACCTCCCTTTCTCATCACCTGACTATAAGTTAAAAAAAATGAATAAAAAGTAGAATAGTCAATAATGAGAGTTAATTGAGAGGCACCACATGTGGTTGGTTTCTTTTTTCACTCCACGTTTGTCCATTCTTTCTTTCTTTATTTGCTCCTCACATGTTTGTTTCCTTCACAACTTGCATTATTTCTTCTTATACCCTTTACTTACCCTTGCAACTCTGTTGTCTGGTTCCGTCCCATTGCTGCCTGCAGCCTGGGTAGCTCTGCGGAGGCCAGACCCTCTTTGATCTGTAGTCCAGAACACAGGATGAGAGTTATCCTCTGGCAACAACAAGAACATCCCATTAGGAGCTGGACAGAGCCCTCACAGACTCTGTGCCACTGCTACTGCAGCAGCTTGGCCCATAAATGCACACTGACTACTGCTATTGCTGCTGCTGAGTCTCTCCGCTGGTCTGTAGCTTTGGGTGAGCATTACTGGCTCAGGGCACTTAAGGCACAAGCTCAGAGTGAGGTTTACTTGTTGAATTTAAAATCCTCAAATCCTGTCTTTGGAATTTAGTTTTAGTTAGTCATGGAGTCCTTGCCGGGCAGCATTTGTCACTGACATTCTGGTCGTCTGCCTGGTTGATCGAGGTACCCGAGCAGAGCTGTTTGATTCAGACATACATCATCGGATGCTAGAGACATTTTGTTGAACATTCAATGTCACCTCAAGGTGCATTTAAGCATGGAAACAGATGGAGTTTTCCCAGTTGTCATGAAATGGAAAAGGGAATTATTGAACCTTCATATAGAAGTTTGCAAAACAATCGCATATCAAGGTCCATGTACAGTAGGTGGCCTAATATCCAGCCAGATGACATTTTAAATATTTTTTAGGCAGGTTTTTTGTCTTTTTTAAGTGTGATTTAGTTTACATAAGAATCTTGGCAAACTCTGTCCTGATACCTCCTCTCTTGCTTCATTGCAGTGAGTGGAAGTTCTATTTTAAGTGGAGTTGGTGGGTGGAGATTGTGTCAATCCAATATGTTGGCAAAAAATGTTTTAACCCATTAAGAACTGCAGTGCCCTGCAGACACGAGTATGTAGCATCAGATCTTAATGACTTTCAGTAACTCATGCTCAACAAAATGTATCGCTTAAGGAACAGATGATTAATTTGGAAAATAGAGAATAAAAATCCCTTTGATTATTTTCTAATTCAGTCTAAATTATATTGAGCCTTTATCATATTAATTTGCCCGCCTCATTTCTTTAAATCCACAATAAGTACAGCACACGTCCTATTTAAGCTTCCTTGCTATATTAAACAGATCAAGCATTTGTCTTGGTTTCTGTTGTTCTGGCTTCATACAAAAAGTCAATGGAGCCCGTTCATCACATGCTCATTGAAAATTTGTGTATTTGTGTGAACATTTGGTAAAGGATTTTTCATTTTGGTTTTAGGCAGTTGGGCAAGATCTATCAAAACTACAGGTAGAAGATGATGTAGTCACTGTTTTCACTTGGTGAAAATATATTATCCTGTCCACTTATCCTCTTTGCACTTCTGACAATAACAAATCACAAACACATTCATGCATATGACAGTCTTTAATGTGTAAAAATCAATCAGGCAAATGCGTACATATTATACAGATACAGTTTATGTGGTTTGTGTTTGCGTCACAAACAGCCAGTGATGGATAGGACCTTTCCATTATAAACAGGGAGAAAACACATGCCCCTGGGGACCTTTGTGTGTGGAAGTACTTTGAAGTGTCCACATTTAATTCCTCTGTATGATAAATGAGAGGAGAGCTGCAGTTGTAGCCTGTGAGGAAAAGCTCTGCTTGCTCAACAAGGGAAGCGGTAACAAATGTAGCGATAGCTGATAAGCTGACTGTGTCTCATGCTCTTGCTTGTTGTTCTGCTCCCTGAAGACCCCCACAGCCAGATAACAAATCCATCCTATCAATCAAACCCATCAATTGCTGGCTACAGATTAGAGACAGTGATTTTGGGGATGATTGGAGGGGAAATGCTGATTACACCTCTCTCTCTCTCTAACTTGATTACACTCTGCCTGTGTGTTGTCAAGCCTGTCTGCTGAGCTGTAATCACTGCAAGCTAAGAGCAGGCGCCGTGGCTCCTGATTAGACAAGACACAGACACGATCACACTGCTAGTTGGCTGTATCTGGCTTTGGAACCATTGCTCATTCACCGGTCATTTTAAATGTCTTGACGTCACACTGTCAGACCAAGAATGTGAAGCAAGAGGCAGCATCTGGTGTTCAAAGTTCGCCTAATTATGAAAGAATGGGAAATTGCTCTTTATTGGAAGACCACAGGAGGCTTCAGAAAAAACTCAGTCTCCATTGATCCCCATTTTAAAAATTTCCAATTTTACCGCAGAAATAAACATGTTTATAGTCTGGTACTTAAACGGTTTTGGTCTCCATGATTAGATCTCACATAATACCTGTACAGAAGGTGAATTTTTATGTATCCCATCAGGATATATATATATATATATATATATATAATCCTCAGGTAATCATTGAAGTATTGTGTCTTTCGCCTGGCAACAACTGAAGTGATGACATCACATGCAGCATCAGCAGGTAACACTGGTTGAATACTTTCAGTAGCGCCATTCAGTGTTTCCGCTAGAAAAAATTGGCACCGGACAATGTGACCGGGCAGGGTTTCAATTTACCGGACAAATGTTTGAAATTCCGGTCACATAGGCTATATGAATTTATTAAGGTTAAAAATAAATCATACGCAGTAGTACGATATCAATGCAAGTCATTTAATAGTATTTTTATTGAAAAACAGGGTATTTAAAATAAAATAAGTCCCGTCAATTGACTCGCGAGCGTAACTTCAAAAAATAAATAAATATTGCAGAAGCTTGCGCGTAACCTACGGCGTAAGGTACGCGGCGACGCGTACAGTACTCTACGCCGTAGGCTCTGCGTCGGTGCGACGCGGAACCATAAATCAACGCACACGTGGATGTCGGCGCCGCAGCTCCGCTTCCGGCACCGAGGCTCAGCGTGGCCCTCCGCCGGGGCTCGGCGTGTCCCTCCGTGGTACTCCCGGGGACTCTAGTCCCGCAGCACCATTGAGTATTTTCACCGGACATTTTGACCGGAGAGATTATAAAATACCGGACTTCAGCATATTTTACCGGACAAAGTCCGGCAATTACCGGACAACGGAAACCCTGGCGCCATTGATGGAAACTTACATCTAACAGTCTAACATCTGGGGTGCAGAGATGTCCCTTCACAGTCACACGTCAAGGATTACACTATTTTGTACCTTTTTATTAACTTCACTGTATAGCAATTTGGTCCACTGTAGCAGCTTAAAGGTGTCTATATATAAAGATCACATGGTATATAGACTGGCAACCTGTCCAGGGTGGACCCCTGCCTCTCTTCTGTAATGGGCTGGGATAGGCTCCAGCAGACCCCGTGACCCTGCAAAGGATAAAACGGCTATAGAAAATGGATGGATGGATGGATGGATGGGTGGATGGATGGATGAATGGATGGTATAGTATGGTATCTGCTGTTAGCAAGTACTGCAAGCACTCCAACCTTACCTTATTCTGTCTGAAGTATTTAGTTCACCTGTATCATCCAGAGCACAGAGCGTGCTCCCACACTCATATCTTGGAAAACACGGTTCTCCTACTACTGTATCCTGTCAGCGCTACAAGCTTGTGGATCCCAACACGCAGGGATCTCGAACACACCTCTTCCTTTTCAGTCCCTATTTTTCTTGTGTTCAGCATCCTTGACCTCTCCTCTTCAACTCATCTGTATTTAAGGTCTTTTTCTCATCATTAGCAGGTCCTTGGAAAGCTAATCTGCTGCTTCCACATGTAAAAAACTTCTCCATTGTCATGGCTATTCATCATAACAAACCTTAAATGCCAGAATTAGGAATCAAAATCCTCCAAGCAGAGCAGCATCCAAACTGCCATGTAAATATGCTTCAAAAATCATATTTTAAAAAGCAAAAAGATCAACAAAAGAACAGCCAATTAGCAGGAGCAATGGTGTTAACTGATGTAACAGCTAGCTTTTATCACTTTAGCTAACTAGGGCTAAGAATTTTCAGGAAACTTGACATCTGAGCTGTGAATTAAGAGCTACATTAAGAGAGTATAATCATTCTTATGTTAACAATAATATGGCTTGTTGAGCTGTTACCCTTTAAGGTTGGCCTCAGGTCCCGGTGGAAGGCCTCCTGCTGGACTTTAAGTAAACTAGACTTCTGAGACCTGAATTATTCTATGAATAAAGACCTAACAAAACAAAGATTTCAATGATTATATGTGATGCTGTGCTGTAAAGTGTACTAAAAGACAGTGTGACAGTGCTTTGGGCCCAGGAGTGACTCTTGGCCTGTGGTCAAAGGGTGTTAGCTATAAGGGTAACAGGATAAGGTCCAGACTGATGGCCTCAAGCTTGGTGGTTGCTACGTCTTGCACTTTCACCCGGACAATACCAGAACCCTTCAGGTTGACCAACTGGACCAGTAGTGTAGGCTACATGTAGAATCTTCTTAAACTTATGGGTGATGTAATACAATCTATGATGCTAGGCGTAAGCCAGTTCATGTACTGTACATTGAGAAAAGCAAAACATTCAGCAACTTAACAAAGAAGCCTTTCAATTCACTTTTTTTCTCCAACTTCAACCATGTTCCTGAACTCTTATTTCCCTTGTCCCCCTTCGTCTGCTGTTCTGGCCTATTTCCATCTCTGTGGTAGACGGTGACACACACTAATAAACACACAAATTCATAGTGAGCACAGTCCTAATCTGAGTTTTATTTAGCTGTCTCACCTGGAACAGGTTCCTCCTCTCCACACCCACTTCAGCTTCTTCAGACATTACATTGCTGTATCCTACTACTCTTTCATCAGCCTGCCATCAATCCTTGTTTTGCTTTTTTTCCTCGGAATCGCTGCAGCCATACAGGGAGCGCTGTGTTCTGTCCGTTTATTTTGAGTATACTGTACCCTGGTTAGCAAAGGCAGCCTCAGTGTGTTAACTATCAAGTGCAACAAAATCTGCATAAGCTTTTTTGAGAATGTAAACAAACAAATTCATTACTACAAGTTTCCACAGGCTACATTGGAACGTGTGGCAAATTAATCGGTTTTACTTGCTTTCTTCTTTAAATTAGTATAATTGTGATGGGTTCACAAAGGGAATATAAAAACTAATTTAATTATTTTGTATCCATATGTAAACAAAAAACTTGGAAACACAAACTTAATTCACATTGTCAGTTTTGGTAAATAGGGGGAAAAGCCTGCAGCAATGTTGGTTTACTATTGAATTTGTTGCTTAATATTACTGTAACATGCCATCTTTTGTTCTACAAGGTAGACATTCACATGTATTCAAGTTTTTCCTAATTATATGATAAAGACTTAAGTACGGTGTGTTAAAAAAAAACAAAAAAAAAACCCCATCACATGCAATGTGTATCATCCCTAATAATTTTTCTTCATCTTTAATAACATTAGCAAAGGCACAATATCAGTGGAAAAACTATCTGGAGGGTCACTCTTTCAATTTTTCCATTCACCATTTGTCACTCCAATAACAAACTCCTACTTTTAATCCCCAACTCTACATTCGAAGCTACTGGCATGCCGTGTATCGAAATAAATGTTTTTTCATCTCAGCGTGTGTATGCGTGTGTGCATGTTTTTCATGTCAGCGAGAGCCGGTTCACGCAAAACTTATAACTCTATGTCCTGGTTTTGAACTATCTTTGAAGCTGCAAAATTGTTTCATCCTGCATGTGTTAGGTATCATTTCAATTGACACCATGCACTCTGCTACTAGTGCTTTGAAATTAGCATGCTTGCATGGTTGTTAGATGGAAACAGCTGTCAGGGGAGATAGCAAGAGTGACTCACTGTTCTTCCTCTCACTTATTGTTTGCGTATTCCAGTCTTGCTCTTCTTAGTGTGACCCCCAAGAAAGTAATTATTATTATTATTTTATTTGTTTATTTATTTATTTTATTTATATATTTATTTTTTATTTTTTGCATTTTCTTTTCTTTATTCCTGTCTCATAGTCACATTGAGTGCACACAGCAGGATGACCGATTTTTGGAAACATCATGCCCACAGGTGTGCTTTGTACCTGGGACACAGTTGGAATACAAAGGCTGAATTAGTATGAATAAATTATCAGTATGTCTTGTGTGCAGTGTCCTTATAAAACCTGAAGCAGAGAACATTTTAGAGGTTCTGGCATGTAATCCTACCTCAAAAGAAAACCTGAACTGAAACGTGTTTGAAAGAGTATCTGAAATGAATTGAAAGTTTATATCTTGATTAATCACAGACTTTTCTCATGCACTTTTTTGTATATTTAAATAAAATACAGTGTTGAAGTAAATATCAAATGATTATTTCCAGCTATTTTTGTCTTATCTAGGGTAATTCTACATTAGCTTTGAACCCATCAAACCTTCAAAGAGTTTGAAATTATTTCAGAGCACTAAGAAAATCATCACGAGTATACAACGTCCTTGAAAACAAGTTGATGTTGTCTTCAATGTTTCGTGATTGGTTGAATGTCGGCAGGGGTTGGATGCCTCCCGTCAATGCTGAGATGTCTCTGCTACGTGGTGAGGGACTGTCTGTGCCCCCTGGGACAGGTTGGACGGGCACCCCCAACCCGTTCCAGGGCTTGCAGGGGGGCTCCCATTCTGGGATGGGGATGTCTCCGTGGCTGGCGGGGGGATGGTAGGAGGGTACTGGTGTTGGTGCGGTGTCTTGTGCGGGCCAGTTGGGACAGGGTGCTTGCGTGTTTTGTTCTTGTTCTGTCACATGGCGGTGCTGGGTGAGGGGTTGGCGGGGAGACTGGACTTGTATGGTTGTGGGTGTATATATATGTTGAAATGCATGTATCTATACATGGACAGTAACAAGTATATGTATGCTTTAATGTGTAAGATTCTTACTATTAATTGTGCAACTTCTAAATACGTCAAGATTTTCGATATCTAATAACGAGAGTCAATCTGAAAACATAGTAGCCTATTGAGTTCAAGGGGTAGGAGTTTGTACGATTTTTTTACTTGTCCCTACTTCTTTTTGAAAATGTCAAGACTGCTGCTGCTACCAAAAAAAAACAAAGTGTCTCTCTTGCATTCATTGTTTAAGTATGTTCAAGCACGTTTGTTATTTACACTACTATCATGTTTGAAATACAGACTTTTGAATTGAATTGAATATCCACACACCAACTGCTGATATAACATGGACATGTGAAACAGTAGTACTTTACTGCTTGTAATTCAGGCTCATGACCTTCCAATGTCAGAATAGCATCAGATTTCAGCCTCGGCTTTCCTAAATATCCCGAAATATTGTAAGTCTTGTTCACAAAAGTATTATTCTGGGTTTGGTCATATGTAATGAATGCATGGCCTGTCTGAATCACACAAAATTGCTTTACAACATGAATTGATCTTTAAAGCAGGGATTTTCAGCTGGTGGGCCACGGACCCACAAGTGGTCCATGGACCTGTTTTCAGTGGGCCTTTACCTCCAATTAAGATAAAGCTATATATTTTTGAGCCATTATAGAACTACTTCTCATTTTTTTCACTTTTTTGTTTCATTTTGAAGGAAAGCACTATCTGAGTTTGTTCAAAATGGATTTTGCTGAATTTTTTTCATTGTTAGCCTTACTTTTAAAGATTGATTTAGTGAGAATAGTTTTACTAGTACAGTGCTTGTTCAACTAGTGGGTACTCAGCTAAAGTTATATATTATTCAGTCTTAAAATATATAACTTTTCGCTTGTTGGACTTTCTTGTTTCAGATTTGTGTATGAAAGCTCTGAGTTCTGTAAAATCTGAGGTTTAAATTATTTTATTATTAAATACATTTTATACCTGGAAACCAGTTGAGAGACACTGCTTTAAAATGATGAAAATGTTTAATACTCAAGGACAGTTGTGGGAGTTTGTTAACATGCATCATCCAGGCATGTTTGACATTACCTATTTTGATAATTTTACAATCTTATCAGGCCAGCAGTAAAGATGCAACAGTTTTTCTGGATTTTCCTGTGTGACGGCAACAAGAGAAATTCTTTTCTTCTTTTGAAATGTATTTTGACTGGAGGAGCACTTTTCTAGACAGGAAAACCTTCCTAGAGAAGAATACAGTACATGCCTTCTTGCCATGTATTCCCTGAACCATTTGAACATTTGTTTACTCAAACTGGAGTTGATGAATTATGTTTTTTTTTTAATGGGGACCTTTAACAGAATGTTAAGTCTTTGCTCAACACTTCTTCCCACATCTCTGATCTTTTCTATCTTGGTATTCATTCTGTGTCATAAATTCAATATTCTGATGTAATTTATACCAATAATGCATTATAAAGTAAACAACAATCCTGGACTATGGTGTAAGCATGCTCTTCTTTACGAGCTGACATACAAATGCATAACAAACACAGCCAGCCCTATGATGTCACTATGCTGGCTGCACTGATGCATCAGGCAACTGTAAAGTGCATTTTTATGATTTCAAAGGCCAACTTGTTGTTGTAAATTGTATTTGATATAGGTCATAGTTGTTAACTTTGGAGCATTAACATACATATATATATATATATATATATATATATATATATATATATATATATATATATATATATATATATATATATATATGTATATATATGTATATATATATATATATATGTATATATATGTATATATATATATATATATATATATATATATATATATATATATATATATATATATATATATATATATATATATATATATATATATATATATATATATATATACTGTATAAAAACATGTGTTGTGCCATTTTAGTGTTTTCAGTGTGCGCAGTATTGTATTTTAACACACTCTAAATATGGTTGATGATTGTACTCACACATATTCATACATATCCCACACAAAATCAAATCTAGGTGTTATGTGCAATGTATAAAGTGGCTGCCTGCTGTGCTTATTCTTCTGGTCTTGTGTGCCCCTCAGAGGCTTATGAGTCTGTTTCATGAACCAAAGGATTACCCTCTGCCTCTCCTAGACTGGTCTGCTTATGTTGCTGTATGTCTGCAGTTGTAACACTAACCCAAGGAGACATGTCAGTCGGAGTCCTGTGGGACTCTGGACTCAGGACAGAGGATTGTAACTATGTTGGTTCACATCATTGAATGTAGGAGTTTCACAATTAAGGCTAGAAAACCTGAAAATTACTATTAGCCTACTTTTCATACATCACCTGAATTCCACCACTTGCTGCCTTGATACTCTGCTTGATACTCTGGGGTTTTTTTTTTTAAGTATTGCACATTGTATTGCCTCAGAGCTTCAGCTTTCAGGTATCCTTCCTCAGTGCCTAAAAACAGCTGTCGTTTAGCCACTTTTGAAAAAAAGAATAGTCCAGACAGGTCACCTATGAACAGCTATAGGCTCATATCTAACCTCCCCTTTCTTAGAAAAAGTTGGTTTTCAACAGCTGTATAACTTTCTGACACTAAATGACTGTTTTTGATGTTTTCCAATCAGGTTGCTGGCCACTACAGCACTGACACAGCTCTAGTTAAGGTCCTTAATGACATCTGCTCCAATACGGATAGTGGCAACATTTCAGTCTTGGTCTTACTGCATTCTAATGCTTCCTTCAACATGGTCGACCATAACATCTTGATAGACTGGTTGAACTGCGTGGGACTTTCTGGCAAATAACTTGCCTGGTTGGAATATCCACAAGGACTATTTTGTGTATTTAGGTAACTACAAATCGGAGGTAACAATAATAATGTGGAGTTCTTCAGGGTTCAATTCGAGGGCCTCTGTTGTTTAACATGTATATGCTCCCACTCAAATTATGAAAAAAAAAATAAAAATACTATAACTACGCAGATGACACACAAATGTATATAACCATCTCGTCAGGAGACTATTCCAACATTGATCAAATGTATTGATCAAATTAAAGAGTGAATGTGCCAGAATTTTCTTCAGTTAAATGAACACAAAACAGAAATAATAATGTTTGGAGCCAAGGAAGAAAAATTAAAAGTCAGTACTCAGCTTCAAGCAGTAAAGCTAAAAGCTCTGACTAGTGTTTTTTTTGGCAGCCTGTTTCAATGTTAGTTTTAGTTTGGTCTTTGGGTCAAGCTATCATTTTAGTTTTTATTAGTTTTAGTCACGTTCATACTCCTTTTCGTCATGTCAAGTTTCAGTCGACTAAAAGTCTGAGAATTTTAGTTTTATTTTAGTCAGAATTGTCCATGACCATTTTAGTCTAGTTTTAGTTGACTAAAACTGATGACATTTTGGTCTCGATTTAGTCAGATTGTATTTAGCCAAACCCATTTTACAGTTCAAACAAGGTTGTCTTATTATTATATTATTGTTACCTCATAGACTCAAGAATACATTCATTCCTGATATAGAAGACGCTCTAATTTGAGTTTACAACATATTTATTTTTCCCAGTGATTTTTTGGCCGCATTTCTCCCCATCTTTTTCGACGACACATTCGGTTTTCTTTTCCACGTCTGTGTAGCGAAAGTGTATCCAAAGATCCTCTCTTCTTTTTGCTCCCAGCCCCAGAGAAGATACCTGCGTGGCTGGCCATCGGTCCCATTCTCTATTTAACCTGTTTTTTTAATTGACTTTAACCTAGAGCTAATGTTAATGGCATTAGCCTCTAACCATTGCAGCTGCATCTTCTGGATCTAATTCCCTGTGGGCCGCGACTGGGATTGAGGAAGTGACGTCACCCAGCAGCAGCCACTAAGTGAGAGGAAACAACTTAAAAAATGTATATTAAGGATATTTGTTATATGTTTTTATTTTATAATCTACATTTTAGTCTTGTTTTTATTCGTCTACGATTATTATCGTATTATCGCATTATATATTTAATTATCGTTATCGTCACATGACCAGCATTTTCGTTGCATCTCGTCTCGTTTTCCTCAGGTGATAAAGGTTTGTTGACGAAAGCAACTTTAACTCTGACTTGAATTTTAACACCCACGTTCAGACAGTAGTAAAGTCACCCTAAAGAACATATTGAGGATTAAAGGACTGATGTCTCAGCAGGACTTAGAAAACCTTGTCCAAGCTTTTATCTTCAGTATATTGGACTACTGTAAAACTGTTCTCACGGGTCTCCCTAAAAAAAATCCATCCTACAGCTGCAGTTAGTTCAGAACGCTGCTGCCCGAGTCCTCACTAAGAGAATGGACCATATAACTCCACTTCTTAGATCTGTACACTGGTTTCCTCGCTTTTACAAAATAGATTTAAAAATCCTGCTGTCGGTTAATACATTTCTAATTGGTCTAAGGCCAAAATACATTTCTGATCGCCTGATCCATTATGAACCAGTCAGAAGTCTCAGGTCGTCAGGGTCACACCTACTTTCTGTACCCAGAGTTACAAACTCGGTGAGGCAGCATTCAGCTTTTATGTTCCTCACCTGTGGAACAAACTCCCAAAATTGATCAGGGCTCTTGAAACTCTCAATTGCAACGTTGAAAAACATTTTTTATTTACTGCAGCATTTCAGTAATCCACCATAATGCTCTTCAACCTTAATTTCTTGCATTTCATTCGTTTGACTCTTTTTAATTTATGTTGTCTGTCTTTGAGTTCTGCTTTTAAATTCTTTTACTTTTTAATGCATTTTTTAAAATGTTGTTGTGTAAAGCACTTTGGATTGTCTTGTAAGGCAAGGCAAGTTTATTTCTATAGCCCAATTCAACAACAAGGTGATTCACAGTGCTTTAAATAGACATTATTTTTATGTATTAAAAAATGCATAAAAAGTTTAAAAAAACAATGATAATAATAAAGTAAATAAATAAAAGAAAAAAAAACATAATAGAATTTACAGAACTCAAACCTGTACATGAAATGTGCTTTACAAATAAACTTGCCTTGCCTTTTGGGCTCCAAAATCATTACATGTCAGTTTGTCTTTCAAATCACAACATGTCTACATATTGCATAACGTCAAAGTGTGTCATATGAAAATTGTGAAATTTTCAAGGCTCAGAAAAGTTTTTCATTGTAAATAGTAACAAGCCTCATTTAGGCGTGATATGAAACTGTCACATTATGTTACTGTACAACTGTAGCATGTTCAGAAAAACTTTGAAGTAGGTAGATATGAAAGGTGTCAGTACCTTGCTAACAATCTAGCCATGACGACCAACTCCAATGTTATCTAAGGACTCGTCTCATTTTTATATTGTTACATGTTGTAGTAAGTCAGGATCAGTGATAAAATAATATGTGGATAGGAATAGAAAATAAATACGGTTTGACTGAGCATAAAACCTAAATGGAAACAGGTTGGTGTCACATCACCTCAATGCTGCCCTGTGCAAAATAACAGGCACTTTTTTTCCAATTTCAGCACGGATTTCCTTACAATTTGACCAACCGGTAAAAAATGTTGCATCTCACTTACACGTTGCTTATTTTCTTGGAGGACATGCATTACCAACACGTCAAACAGATGCAGGGTGCGAGTGGCAGCTGTACTACACAAACATTGACTCAATAAACAACATCTATTCCATGTTTTTTTTGGCACTATTCCATTGTGAAACAGATGTACCTGTTAAAGGGGACATAATGTGGGTAATTCACTTTTTTAAGGCTTGAGCATAAGTTTAGTATCCGATGGTGCCTACCTGGTCATAAAAACATCTTATTAAATCACTCAGTCTATGTGGGGTATGCTCCCCTATTCATGACAATATGGAAAAATTGAGGCTTTCAGATTTAGTTCCTGTTTCTACATCACACCCACAACCTCCAATGCAATAACCAATCATGTTCCACGGCTATGACCCCATTTCAATCATGTACAGCTGAACTGTTTCACTGTGCAAAAATTTTCTGTGGAAGCAGGGAGGGGTATGTCATTCAAACTTTGGCTCACGACGTCAAGCAAAAGGGCGAGAAGAGAAGAGTCTCATTTGCATTTAAAACAACAGGCAGAGAAATGGTCTTGTCTGGAAAGGATTTAGAATACCCAGAATTGTATTCATTTTGTGGAAATAGGTTTAATATTTAGACTAAATGTTTTCATGCAAGACTACGCTACCCAAGGGTAATTGCAGCTGCTGGGCTCTCCGTGCTGAACAGTCACAGACTCCCTGAACGGTAGGGGGTTTCCCACAGGCACCCAAACACAACAAACCTGGGAAGGCAATCGATAATGGATGCAAGTGTTACAGCTGAGCACAGCTGTTGATTAAGATTCTCTGAGAATATGTGTGTGTGTGTGTATGCGTGTGTAGTTGTGTTTATGTTTGTGTTCCAGGGATGTTGAAGATTATCTCCACTATTTGTTAGTGCTAAATAGTCTTCAGTCAGTGCTAAAAGAAATCTATAGTCAGTCCTTGCACGCTCATTTCTATGTCATATTAGAGCCCTTCCTGAGTTGCCACCTTAGTTTGGTGGAGAGGTTTGCATGCCCAAATGATTCCAAGAGCTAAGTTGTCTGGGCGAATTGCCCCTGGGAGGGCCACGCAGGGTACATTGGTCCTGGGTGATGGGCCAGACTGTGATTCTGAGCCAAAAGGCAAGGCTTGCTGTTTACCAGTCATTCTCTGATCCTGCCTTCACCTTGGTTGTGAAATGTCGGTGATGACCGAGAGAAATGGACTGCAAACACAAGAAGCTGGAATGAGTTTCCTCACAGGGACTTTCAATAGTTTTAAGTGTTAAAACACAAAGTTGCCTTACAGTTGAATTATTCCGGTTTTGCCTGATAGCCAAGATGTTACTTTGTCAAAGTATGTTCCTTTTTTAGTTTTTCATTTTAATCATAGTGTTTTAGACTGTAGAAGGCAAAATAAAGAAATGAATTAAATACTGGCAACACTTTTGGACTGGAAGTAATTGAGGCAATTGGTTGCCAAAAAATAATTTTTAGTTTATTAAGTCAAATTGTTTGACTTGACTATATGTTAGAGCAGTCGCATTTAAGAACAGATGAATCATGTTCCACTAACATAAGATTGTGTTCTAATTTTTTTTGTTCTGTAAACTTATTCTCATGGGAGAAGAGGTAAATGAGAACGTAAGCCATATTAACTGGAAATATTTGAGTTGACTTAATTAACGTTTTTAATTAACTATTATTAAAAGCAAAATCTTGTTTGTAACTCGCATGTTTAAGTTTTTAAAACATTTTACTTTTAAGTTCATATACTTAAAGGGGACCTATTATGAAAAACATATTTTCTCTTGCTTTAACATATATAAAGTGGTCTCCCCTCAGCCTGCCAACTCAGAGAAGGAGGAAAGCAACCAAATTCTGCAGTGTCTGTACAACCGCCCGGATGAGCCATCCAGTCTGATGTGGCTTCTACGAGCCGTTCATATTCTACTCCCGTCGTTACGTAACGATGGGAGCGATGCGTGAAACCACGCCCACAACTACAGTGGGGAGAACAATTATTTGATACACTGCCGATTTTGCAGGTTTTCTCACTTGCAAAGCATGTAGAAGTCTGTCATTTTTATCATAGGTACTCTTCAACTGTGAGTGATGGAATCTAAAAAAAAAAAATCCAGAAAATCACATTGTATGATTTTTAAGTAATTAATTTGCATTTTATTGCATGACATAAGTATTTGATCACCTGTCAACCAGTAAGACTTCCGGCTCTCACAGACCTGTTAGTTCTTCTTTAAGAAGCCCTCCTGTTCTCCACTCATTACCTGTATTAACTGCACCTGTCCACACACTCAATCAAACAAACTCCAACCTCTCCACAATGGCCAAGACCAGAGAGCTGTGTAAGGGCATCAGGGATAAAATGGTAGACCTGCACAAGGCTGGGATGGGCTACAGGACAATAGGCAAGCAGCTTGGTGAGAAGGCAACAACTGTTGCACAATTACTAGAAAATGGAAGAAGTTCAAGATGACGGTCAATCTCCCTCGGTCTGGGGCTCCATGCAAAATCTCACCTCGTGGGGCATCAATGATCATGAGGAAGGTGAGGGATCAGCCCAGAACTACACGGCAGGACCTGGTCAATGACCTGAAGAGAGCTGGCACCACAGTCTCAAAGAAAACCATTAGTAACACACTACGACGTCATGGATTAAAATCCTGCAGCGCACGCAAGGTCCCCCTGCTCAAGCCAGTGCATGTCAAGGCCCGTCTGAAGTTTGCCAATGACCATCTGGATGATCCAGAGGAGGAATGGGAGAAGGTCATGTGGTCTGATGAGACTAAAATAGAGCTTTTTGGTCTAAACTCCATTCGCCGTGTTTAGAGGAAGAAGAAGGATGAGTACAACCCCAAGAACACCATCCCAACCGTGAAGCATGGAGGTGGAAACATCATTCTTTGGGGATGCTTTTCTGCAAAGGGGACAAGACGACTGCACCGTATTGAGGGGAGGATGGATGGGGCCATGTATCGCGAGATCTTGGCCGCGAGAACAACCTCCTTCCCTCAGTAAGAGCATTGAAGATGGGTCGTGGCTGGGTCTTCCAGCATGACAACGACCCGAAACACACAGCCAGGGCAACTAAGGAGTGGCTCCGTAAGAAGCATTTCAAGGTCCTGGAGTGGCCTAGCCAGTCTCCAGACCTGAACCCAATAGAAAATCTTTGGAGGGAGCTGAAAGTCCGTATTGCCCAGCGACAGCCCCGAAACCTGAAAGATCTGGAGAAGATCTGTATGGAGGAGTGGGCCAAAATCCCTGCTGCAGTGTGTGCAAACCTGGTCAAGAACTACAGGAAACGTCTGATCTCTGTAATTGCAAACAAAGGTTTCTGTACCAAATATTAAGTTCTGTTTTTCTGATGTATCAAATACTTATGTCATGCAATAAAATGCAAATTAATTACTTAAAAATCATACAATGTGATTTTCTGGATTTTTTTTTAGATTCCATCACTCACAGTTGAAGGGTACCTATGATAAAAATTACAGACTTCTACATGCTTTGCAAGTGGGAAAACCTGCAGTGTATCAAATACTTGTTCTCCCCACTGTAACTCTGGCTAGAAAAACAGCAACAACTCTGCTGGCCGGAGCTTCCGCCATTTTTTCATAGCGGTGTATCGCGTCATTCAGGCAGCCAATCAGCACAGTGCCTCATTATCATAGCCTCCCCACCCACTTAGAATCCCGCATAGATAATGAGGTTAGAGACTAGGAAGATAAAGACATGGCTCAGAGGCTGAATTTCTAATTTATTTAGCAAAAACAATCAAAAGCTTGTTTTTAAGACATTCAAGGCCTGTTTAAAATATGTATTAAATGCCATAATAGGTCCCCTTTAATAGCTGGAGGCAATCACTTTTCTTAAATTTTTTGAGTTGCGTTAACTTTTTGTTGTTGTTCATCCAAAACTGGTTAATTTGCATTTATCATTTATTTCTGAAGATAAATAAACAATCTTGTGCTTACAATTCTGAAGAGCTAATAATTTAGACCAGCAATGTCAATTAAAAATCATACACATAAACAAATAGACAATATTTAAATTTACAATCTCTTTCTAGCTATACGTCTTTAATACAATCTTAATTCATTTGAAAAATCTGTCATGTCAGCATATCTTTCCTGTGATGTTCTTTTCATACATTGTAAAACGAAAGTTACGCCTGTAACTACGGTTCTATGAGTCCCGGATGACCGGCAGGCGGTGCTGTAAGCACTGGAAATCTCCCCTCGCGCATGCGCATGTCAAGTACAATACCAACAATGTCACGTCACCCGTGACCCCTGCATGACCCGCAGAAGGGGTATAACTTCCGGCGTCAGCATGGATCTTCTCCTAGAATCTTCTCGCAAGAGCACGAGGATTCGGAGTGACCGGCAGGCCTGGCGGTCATCTGGGACTCATAGAACCGTAGTTACAGGGTTAACTTTCGTTCTATTTCGTCCCTACTGACCGCCAGGCGGTGCTGTAAGCACTGGATGACGAATACCAACAATGTCACGTAGAATCCCGGTCACTTACCTCACTGACCAGGGGCAGAAGGACCCGGGAGTAGAACCACGCCCAATGGTTGGGGAGTGGCGACATTGATCCAGTAAAACCTGGAGAACGTGTCCGGCGACGTCCACGAAGCCGCTGTGCAGATGTCCTCCAGAGGCACCCCCTTCAGGGCAGCCAAAGAAGCTGCAACGCTTCTGGTCGAGTGGTACATCACCCCCATAGGCAAGGGGTGGCCACTGGCCCTGTAGGCGTGCTCGACGGTGTCCACCACCCAGTGGGACAGCGCTGTCCAGAAACAGCACGCCCCCTGTTGGGGCCACCAGGGCAGAGAACAAGCTGCTCCGACCGTTGCACAGGCGCGGTAGCATAAGCAGCGAGGGCCCGTACGGGGCACAAAGGGCTCGGCCCACTCTCTGCAGGCTCGGGGTCGAACCGGCCAAGCTGGATAGGCCGATCAGTACGAGTGCGTGGCAGCACCCTGAGCAGGAACGCCACGTTCGGACACAACGTAGCCCCTGAGCCATCTGGGTTCCGCCCCAGGCAGGACCCGCTGACTGACAGGGCATGTAACTCACCGACTCGCTTTGCCGATGTCATAGCGAGGAGAAAAGCTATCTCCATAGAGAGCCCCTTCAGGCCCACCTGGGCCAAGGGCCCAAAGGGTGGAGAAGAGAGGGCACCTAGCACCATGGACAGGTCCCACACTGGGGCCTTTGGGCTCCTCGGGGGGGGCGCAGCCTCAGAGCCCCCCTGAGAAAGAGAAACCAGCTGGTGGCACCCCACGGTGGCATTCTCAACCAGGGCATGTGGCGATGAAATGACCGGCACGTACACCCTTAGAGTGGACTGAGCACGGCCACCATCCAGGAGGGACCGAAGGAACCCCAGGATCGTGGCCACAGGGCGAAGATCTGGGGGGCGTCATGTTGAGTCGCAGCAGAGCCTCCGCAGCAGTGGAAACCATGTTTCCCCGGTTGGAAGGGGGCCACCAAGAGGAGCCCATGAGCCCTCTGGAGGACCCTCTGCAAAGTCGGCTTGCGCCGGGAGAGGAAGTCCGCCACCTGGTTCCTGTCTCCAGGCAGGAACATCGCCCGAAGGCCGGGCAGGTGAGGAGCGGTCCACGCTAGGAGGCCCAGGGACATCTGCAGCAGCTGTGCAGAGTCGGTGCCCCCCCTGGTGGTCGATCAAGGGACAGTGGACACACTGTCTGACCGAACCGGCACGTGCCCCCCTCACAGGTGTTGCAAAAAATGTTCGAGAGTGCAGAGCCCAGAGCTCCAGCACGTTGATGTGGCGCGTGCGGACGCGGGAGGACCACTGATGACAACCTCCCGGCAGGGAGGGGAAAGCGCCTAAGGGCACCCCCTTCAGCAGGAATGTCCTGTCTTTCCAGGGTGCAAGGGTATGGACACACACCCGCGAAACCCTGACCAGCCTGCGCCCGTGCCTCTTGGCATCCAGGCGCGGGTCGTTCAGCCACATTTGCAAGGGGCGTAGTGACAGCAGGCCCAAAGGTATAAGAGGGGCAAGGGTTGCCACCACGCACCTGGTGAAAAAAACCTGGGTGACAGGGAGAGCCCGCACAGAAGCACCCTGAACCGACAACGGTGGCCCCGGTAGGCGAACCCCCGGAACTACCGGTGACGTGCCACGACCGGCACGTGAAACAAGCGCCCTGTAGGTCCACAGTTGCAAACCACTTCCTCCTGACCATACGCAGAGCCTCCGCTGTGGTCAAGCCTCCGGAAGGGCAGGACCTTCACGTATTCGTTGAGGTCCTTCAGGTCCAAGATGGGACGACGTCCGTCGTCTCTCTTGCTGACGAGAAAGTAGCTCAAGTAGAACCCCCAGGCCGCGGCGGGGGGTCCACCGGCACAATGGTGCTCTTGGCCAGTAGGGTGGGCAACACCTGAGCCAGAGCCAGAATGTTTGTCGGGACTCCGACGATGGTCATCTCAACCCGGCCGGAGGTAGGAGGCCGGTGTCGGAACTGCAATACGTACCCCTCGGTTAGGGTGGAAACCACCCGGGCCCTGATGAGCAGGCAGCCCAGTAACTGAGCTGCTGCCGGAAAATAGCCGACGACCGGCCCCGTGGCCCTAGCGCCGTCTCCCCCGGGCTCTGGACGTCCCGGGGGGGGCGACGGTCGGGATCAACGCCCCGACGCTGCTGGGACTGTCCGCGCACAGGGGGCGAAAGTCACCAGCAGGCTGACTCACAGACCGCTGGAAGCCGTGCCGGCCTCCGTGGGCAGGCGGCTGAGGGCAACGCCCGGGGGCAGGTGAAGGGCCTCCCGGTGTACTGGAAGCGGCCGCACTCCTGTGAAGGTACACCAGCCGCTGCCTGGTCTCACCAACCAGGGCGGTGCGTTCAGAGCTTCCAGGGCGGTTGCCCCAAACAGCTCCCCCGGTTCCACAGGTGCCTGACGAAGAACCCTATGAGCAGTCTCCGTCAGGGGTGACTGCGCCAGCCAGACATGACGGTGCGTGTGCACCAGGGTGGACATCAGCCGCCCCAGCCCCCTCGTCTGGGAGGCAAAAGCCTGTAGGGATATGTCACACATGTCCCGTGTGGAATCCTCCACCTGTGCATCATGCAGGGAGGTTGAGAGAGCCAGCAGAAGATGGGAAAGGGTGTTCCCCAGCCGGCCAATGCGGGCCGCTGTGTTATAAGCCTTACAAATATGCCCATCAGTAACCCTACACTGGGTAGAGGGGCACTTGCGATCTGGCTTCAGAGCCTCATCAGGAGCCACTGTCAGCACTGCAGTGGAGGGCTTGATGGGGGGCATGTGGTGGAGACCAGCCACTGCCGCGTCCTCCATCGCCGTCAGAGCGGGGTCATCAGCTGTCAGCCTGGAGAGGGCTGTGACATCCCTCCAGCATGAGTGCAGCTCCCTCAAAAATCCGACAAAGGCGGAATGGCGCAGGATCCAGGGCGGCCATACAACCTGTGCAAGACTGCTCCATCACAGCAACCGGTGGGAGAGGGAGCGGACACGCTGCCGTCACCACGGATGTGCTGGTGGGAAAAGGAGCGGACACGCTGTCGTCACCACGTAGGTGTCGGTGGGAGAGGGGAGCGGAAACGCTGCCGTCACCACAGCGAGCACGCTGCCGTCACCACCAATATGCCGGCGGGAGAGGGGAGCGGCCACGCTGCCGTCACCACGGCTATAAAGAAAAGGCCAAGAAAGGTGTCTTTCCTCAAAAAGAAAAAACAAAAATAATCTTCTTCTGTTTTTTTTTTTTTTTTTTCAAAGAGAAAAAATAACGGCAAGGAAAAAATAATGTTACAACAATAAAGTGGGAGAGGGAGCGAAACGCTGCCGTCACCACGAATGTGCCTGTGGGATAGGGGAGCGGACACGCGTAATAAAGACCAAAAAAGGTGTTTGTGTTGTTTTTTTTCAAAAGAAAAAAGTTAATCCTTTTCTGTCTTTTTTTTTTTTTTTTTCAAAAGAAAAAATTAATCTGCAGGTAAAAAATAATGTTGTCACATTAATAAAGTGGGAGAGGGAGCGAACCGCTGCCGTCACCACGAATGTGCCGGTGGGAGAGGGGAGCGGACACGCTGCCGTCACCACGGCTGTAAGAAAGACCAAAAAAGGTGTTTGTGTTGTTTTTTTCAAAAGAAAAAAATAATCTGCAAGGAAAAAATAATGTTGTCACATTAATAAAGTGGGAGAGGGAGCGAAACGCTGTCTCCCTGCACAGATTGTTCAGGTGTCAGGCGCAGCTGACAGCTTACCTTCTGCCAGCTGTGCTGGGGGCGGGGCGGGGAGGCGCCACCGCAACCCGACACACAATCAAATATCGCGCCGGCCACAGCTCCTCGGAGGACGAAAAAAATCGTTACTCCTACCTGAATGGCACGAAGCTGCACCGGGCCGGCGGTTTAGGGAGGAAAGGAAGAAGCTAACCAAGCTTCTATTTCCGTCCTGTACATCAGACGCGCGAAGCGAGAAGAAAAAAGGAGAAGATCCATGCTGACGCCGGAAGTTATACCCCTTCCGAGGGTCATGCAGGGGTCACGGGTGACGTGACATTGTTGGTATTGTACTCGACATGCGCATGCGCGAGGGGAGATATCCAGTGCTTACAGCACCGCCTGGCGGTCAGAACTGTACCTCTGTAGATAGTGTTCGTTACTAGTTTTAAGAATTTAAAGTTCAGCAATAATAGGTTGTTAACACAAGTACTTCATGTTCAGACATATTGTTGATACTCCTGTTTCAGTCACACAGGTCCAAAAAGCAGCTGACAGCATCATGTGGCCATGTGATTGGCTAGAAAGCACTGTGGGGTTGTAGTATCACCTCGCCTCTCCACATCCTCTTCTCCACTTCTTCTCTCTGAGTTTTTGTTTGTCTTTGTTCTTGTCTCTAGTCAGCCTGACTCACAATGATGAACTTGACCAAGTCCACGGAAAGGCCAAGGTTGACCGGAAAATTGCCTCAAAGCAATCAGCCTTGTTTTTCTGTGCCAACAGTGTGAGCTCTCTGACTCTGTCTGTCGCCATCTTGCCCTCTCTCTCTCTCTCTCTCTCTCTCTCTCTCTCTCTCTCTCTCTCTCTCTCTCTCTCTCTCTCTCTCTCTCTCTTCTTTAGTCTCTCCTTCTCCTTGTATATGTTTACCCTGGGGGGTTCGATGAGTCTAGGGATGGAATGGCAGTGGGAATGGCTTTTGGTGTTGGGTGAGGTTCTGGAGGGTGTGAGGTGGGGGTGGGGTGGGTTAATTTGAGATCCTGGCTTTGACCGGCGAGAGCTAGGGAACTGTGAAAGCACACAGTGTCATTGACTGTGACATTTCAGCATAGAGCAGCATGACCCAGCAGCATGCACGTGTGGGAGCGTGTATGTATAGATATATGTGTGGTTATGTGACTGTATGTTTGAACAAGACTCTTTTCTTGGCTTCAAGCCATCTTCAAGTTCTTGCGTACTACAGGCAGCTGGGGAGGGATTTCATCTCAGTACAATGAAAAATAAAGTTTCCTTTAGCCTTTAAGTCCTAGATCAACAAAAGTTACCATTTGGATGCGCTGCAACAGCTGATCCCCCTGATATAAATACACACTCAGCTGGATCCAGTATACAAATACTGCTTGAGCCACGTAAAAATTCATATTATTTTCAGAACACACACAGGTACACTATAGGTGGCTCAAGGACAGCCTCTTTTGGATCAGCTGTGCATGCCTGCCAAGTGTGCCTGAGTGGCTTTCCTCTGATGGCTTCTCACACTTCAAAGACTTCACTATAATGGGGCGCACAGCGTTCTCACACTCAGCCAAACAACATCAAAGTGTGCCCGTGGCCTGAAGCTGGACGAATGTCTTCATCTATCCCCCGATTGTGCTGTGTGCGCCTTTGTGTCTGTCCTGTAAATGGTGTAAACAGGTGTTAACATGTCAGCCCACGAGAAGCCACATGCCGCTGTGTCATGATCTCCCAAACAGCTGTCCCCTGCCATTCTGTGTATCAGTGTTTATTGCGTGGGTTTAAAATGGTTACAACAGGGGCATTAGCCCTAGATTTTGTGCAAAGCCAAGGACAAATAATGGCAAAATGGCAGAGAATGAACGGGGGGATTTGTGCCAATAAAACCAATAAGAATTAATGAAATGTTGCTAAATCATAGCCAACATCCGAAAGAACCACATGTTTCAGCAAACGATGGACCGCAAAATAGTTCCAGTTGCAGATAATAATAAACATGAAGCGAACGTACATTTCTCTTCTCAGGTGGACTTTGAGATGCTTGATTACCACTTCTACCTGCCGCTGTTCTTCGAAGGTTTGACTGAGACTACTTTTCCATACGACAAATTTGCATGCGAGGGAATCCACGCCATGTTGGACCATTGTGGCCACAAGATCATTCCAGTTATTCCACAGCTCATCCCTCACATCAGGAGTAAGTCAAACAAAACTAATGTACCACAGTATGTATTTGCTGATGTAATTTCATCTTGGTTGGAAAATGTGTGGTTTATATATATATACAGTATATATATATATATATATATATATATATATATATATATATATATATATATATATATATATATGTATATGTATATATGTGTGTGTGTGTGTGTGTGTGTGTGTGTGTGTGTGTGTGTGTGTGTGTGTGTGTGTGTATAGATACACATGTTAAATGCATGTATTTAATTTTCCATATCTCAGGTATATGTGACTTGATTGCCTTTCTGTGTGGAGTTTGCATGTTTTCCCCGTGTTCCCTTGGGTAGCTAATGTGAGCTACCCTCACAAAAACATGCAGCAGTCCTGGGCTATACATGCCCCCTCTGGCCTGCCGGGGCGCCAGATGGGGTGGGGAGGATCTGGCCGGAATAATGTGATCCTTCTACGTCCGGCCAGAGAAGCCCCACCCTGTCTGTTGAAAAGAAGCGGCCTGCTCACTCCTTAAAGGAGCATGAGGCAGGATTTATGAAAAAAATGCGTATACGTTTTAAGTTTTCTAGTAATAATGTCAGGTGAAAGCGTTCCAAACCAAAAAGAATGAGCCCTCTAGTGTATCTCTCCGTTGCCTTGAACATGCTGAGTGCTGCGAAATGCGCTGCAATTCTGGGCCCGAATTTCCCGCGCTGTCCTGCGGATGTGACGTCAAATGATGCTGCATGCGTGCGGTGCCGGCTTCGCTGTTGGCTGCAGGAACCCCGACGGTCGTCGTGGCGCTAATGAGTCTCATTTCTTATTCTTGCCTCATGCTCCTTTAAGTAAGGAGGAAACTTGAGCTCAGTGCAGGGCCCTCTCGGGGTTGGTAGAGGGGAGCAATGCTCAAGGCTGACTTAGATAGGAGCACTGGGTGAAAAAATGGGGAAATAAATAATCAGGGATACAAATATTTGAAAAAAAAAGAAACTGAAGAGGATATTTTGTTTTTGAGGCACTGGATGCATTTTCTTCATCTGCACAGCGCTGAGCTCTATCAGCAGCTGTGGTGTAATCTTAATAGACATTTTCATCAACGTTTCTACTGTAAGAATCAGGGTTTTGTTTCATAAATTAGTAAGTAAAATAGTAAAATAGAAAATAATCTTTTTTCAAGATTCATTGTTTGTGTGATGTGAGGTGTGATGCAAAGCTGAATTGCAAAAATGAAGATTAAAAAATGGAATTAAGTTAAAAGAAAACTATCAAAGAAACAAAAGTTAAATCAAATCAAATAATCACTGTTTTTTATTTCTCTGTTTCTTGGTCTTCCCTACATCGACTTGTATAGACTTGTATCAAGCTGATGGCACAAACAGCCCTTTTTATGCACTTTCTTTACACTTACAAAGATAAAATGACTTTAGTTTGTCTGAGGGGACCCTGTCTACGGTGACGCTTGAGTGGAAGGACATTTATAAATCTTGTCAGATGCTTAAAATTTATTTTGCAGTAGGTTGATTCCCCCAAGTGATAACATCCACTGCGATTTTATTGCAAACACATATCCATTCTCACTCAAAACTGCTTTGATTCACATCATTTTGGTCCCTCATCAAATTTTACAGTCTTGCCATCAAATCATAAACCTATGGTTGCTTCATATTCAGGAATGTTTCTTTAACGTGTGACGGATTGAAATGAGCCTAACATTTAAAAAATATATTGCGCTTCATCTTTTGATAATGAAACGATTAGATCATTAACTAACTTTTTAACATTAACATAATTAACATACATCCAAATCTAAACCAGCAGTTCTTAATAAATACATGAACATTAACTCTGAATAAGTACACATAATGACTTTCTTAAGTCCTAGGTGAACCAGCATTGGCAGTGAAGTGCAACCCAAATAGAACAACAGAAAAAGGCTCATCTGTCCTCAACACTTCCACTGCGGTGGATGCTAACCAGTCCTGCTGTGACATCCTAATTTGGTTTTACAGCCATACTGTTCCTATTATTATATTAAACCTCATGGTGGAGTGTCCTTGTTTTTGCATTTGCCAAAATAAGTTGGCTCTAAAAGGATGGCTGGTAATCACCCATGAATGTGGAGACATGCTGCACTTAACGATCATGAGGGCGCGCTGCGCCGCCTTACTTTTCCTCGCTGACACTTTCGCACATAAACTACACACAAACACACAAGTTGGCAGGTGGAGGTGGGCGGAAAGGTCGTGTCTCAGGGCGAAGGGGACTGACTTCAGAAATAGACATCAGAATTTATAGTGATGTGAAAGGGAAAGGTTTCATGTTGGATGAATACAAGTAAGATCAAAGTACAGAGAAATTGGAGGAATTCAAAGCATGGCTTTCACTGGAAAAATTTGTCCACATGCACGGACAAACGCACACATACATACACAAACACACACATGCCCACACAAACTGTCTTTTATTTGGCGCCACTGCCAAGTGGAGTGTCAGTTTCAAAGTGGGAGCCTTTAAGTGGCGCCCAGTGAGCCCGCGGTAGTGTTCATGTCATGGGCAGTTGGCTGTCGGTGTGTGTGCGTGTTTGTGAAGTGAAAGTGTGTGCGTGTATTTCTTGTTTATGTGTGTGTGAGTGTCGGATATCAGTGGAGGCATGGGGGCGTAACGGCCAACACCAGGCAAGGCTGTTGGAGACACAGAGACACAATGACAGACTGACCCTGGCACTAAGTTGCACTGAGCTCACACTGGAATGTATCAGAAGTCTGTATGTTGTGTGTATTTACCATAATCACAGCGTTTTCAATTATACTCAGTTTTCATATGTGTCACTTTAGTCTTAAAGAATATATACATGCAGGATTTTGTTTAATATAATCTTTGAATACATTTAAATGGGGTCATTTCCATTCAACACCACTGTCTTCAGGTACCTAATTTGAGATATTTTCATAAATATGTAGACTGTATATTGTATATTTTGACCTCTGTCAAGTACCGCTTGTTCTACGCATTACTTTACACTACACACACGTGACTGAGCCACTTTCAGTCTTGAACACTATTTTTATTTTAAAGCCCTCAGAAGCTCTGGTCATTTGCATTACGGAGGCCAGACGAAAGGTGATGGTTTTGCCTTTCATGGAAAAATCCACGCACACGCACATCCGGGCCTGATAATGGAATTTTAAATGGCCTGCTCCTTATTAACTTTTTAGTTTATTAAAAATCAGGACTGCTTCAACGTCCACAAGGCAAAGCCTCTAGTCTGTGTCCCTGTTGCAGATTAATTACTTTTCTACAGGGAAAGGAAGAAGAATGGATAGTGGAAAGAGAAAAATGCTGTCTGTCATTTAAAAATGGCAAGATATATATTTTTCTCCTTTGACGTTAATGCATCTTCAGCTTGGCTGGCAGGCTCTTATCTGCAGAGCGAATGAGCCACGTTAGGCCCTGGTGAATTTTGATGATGACTGCAGGTCACCCAATGAGAATGCACAATGAGGAAAGCTCTGGCTGACATTATACTCTAAGGCTCCATCTTCAGGGACTTAAAGACTGAACTCTTCCCTGCCGTACATCATGTTCCCTCCTCCTGGCTTTAGAGAGCTAATTTATAGCTGAAAAAGAGGCGAGAAAAAAAAACAGAGGGGGAAAAAATGTTCAAATCTCCGATATTTATGCAAAGAAAGGCATAAAAATGTTTTTATTGTCGGCCAAAAAGTGCTAATGTGACTTAGGGGAGCAGGTGAAACGTTACAGAGATTGTGTTGTTTTGGTCGCACTTGCCATCTTTAAATAGGAAGGAGGTTTCAAAGTCATGCTCGCACTGAGCCTGAGTTGATTGAAATAACATTTGTTTGGCTTTGAATTAAAATGAGACTTTCGTTACAAGAACACCCTCTGTTACTTCTCTGCCAGGGAACATCTCCTTCTGATTTGAAAAGTATATTTATACACTGAGTAAGAACAATTCATCGCTAAACTCTCTGAGGTGTCACCCCACCACTGCCATTTCACAGGAAACAGAATACAAGGTCACCATTGTTTTATTTTCTCACTGAATATGAAACAGGCTCTAGCAAGAATAGATGATTACTTTATTCAGATTTGTCCCAACACAGGTTTCAAACCAGTATTAATATCATCCGACCCTTGGCTACCTTTCCCTTCGCTCTTTTAATTTTTTTTCTTCCCTTTTTTTTTCTTTTTTCAGCAAGGCAAGAGAGCCAATGAATAATTGAACAGTCCCACAGTCCAAATGTCACAGCAGGGAAAATTGTTTGCGCTGGCTGGTAATTAGAATTTGATTGTTTGTTATGTAGGTTTGAAATTCTTGTCGTTTTATATTCCACCTTATCTTGATGATGGCAGAAATCTCTCGACTTGTCTGTCTGGGGATACACTAAGGCAGCGATGGAGAGGTGTCATCAGGCACAATGCATTTGCTTGTTCAGCATCATCTCCTCTGCTGCAGACTCTCCCATACCACACACACACACACACACACACACACACACACACACACACACACACACACACACACACACACACACACACACACACACACACACACATGTTGTCGCTGACACAGACAAAGTCATACCTACACAAACATGTCCTCCTCTGTGGTCCTGGATCAATTTGTCATTCAGTCATGTAAATACGGGTCTTTACAAATATTCCTTAAGCTATTTCACCTTTTGTTGTTTATATACCTCTTTTATGCAATTTTTCTTTTTTTATACAGCATTGTTTGGCACTACCTGTGACTGAGGCTGAATTCACATTTTTTGTTTTAAATTGTTGTTATTTTTAGTAGTGTCTTGCCGGCTGTAAATGCTCTGTCGGAAGAATCAGGGAGGGATGCAGCATACATTTGAACCACTATGAGATGATGAGTTTGAGTGTGTGTGTCTGTCTGACCTATGACTGGTGTATGTAAATGTACTTGTGTATGATTTGAACTGTTTTGTATTTGCAGATTACATGATTTAACACAATACACAGCTCTCACTTACGGCGAAAAAATTCACCACTCGATGCCTGCTGGTCTGCTGGCAACTTCCCCGTTTGGAGCTTGCGCATCCTTCCTGTTCCCATTTTCTCTGGACTCATTTGTTTCATTTCACACTCGATACACAATCAAAACTCCTCTATTCTTCCATTTTTAAGTGTCTCTTACCTGAGTTTGAAGCACAGGAGCCAAGAAAGGAGGCGTGAGAACTTGAGGCAGTAAACACTTAATAAAATAGGACATATTTTTTTGCTGTAGTTTCGAGATAGCCTAATAATTGTTATTTCTGTCTACACATGCACATTTTATATATTTACATTTGGTTAATTTTACAATTTGGCTGAAATGACTTCTGCAAAGGTAAGCCTCTTTCCTGCTCCAGATATATTTTAGCGGTTCAGAAATGGCCCTAGGTGGCATGTCGAGACTTATTTCCTGGCCCCGTATTGTTAGAAGACAATATAGCAAGAACAGCAAACGTGAAAACCCTTGGTTTCGTCCGTGAACCTATCAATTTAAGGTGACTGTTCTTTGTGTTTCTAAATTGGCCGGTTGTGCCTTCTTGAGGGCTTGTGTGCTCCAGTGCGTCCTAATCTTTCCCCAACCTAACATGAAATTTCTATACTTGCCAATCAATGTGGCAGGAATTTAATACATTTCTCGATGAGTGTCCAGCATGTCTATCTACCATATAGTTCACGTGACCGTAAAATACAGTTAATCGAATGGTTGTTTTGTGCAAAACATGCTGCACATGGCACTCTGAGGTCAAATGACAAACATCCATTCAATTAATTCAACACAGAATGATCTGATGGTGTCCCAGTAGAAACTGGGCTACAGAGGATGCATCGAAAAGAGAATAACCGTCTATTTGTCTCTTCCAAAATCAACCGCTGCCAATCTAAAGATTTTATCATGATGGACGAACTAAATAGTTACTCTACAAATATTGATTGTTTCACACTCTCAACAAGTAAATGCATTTACGTCAGCATTGGAAAGTGCAGTGTGTATTATGTTCATAGATCTTTACATGTGTTGATGACTATACAGTATATTGATTTACATGAGGGATTCTTGCTATAGTTGTTCTTTACATCTTTATATGGCCATTTATATATGGACATTTCCTTCTTACACATGCATAAATGGATTATATTATGAATTTATGGCAGATGGAACAACAATTCAACGCTTGTCATTTAAGTTGAAATGTACGCAAACAGTTTGCCATCTACACTGAGCACAGACGGGCCAATATGCTATTCATTTGGCATAATACTTTTAACTACCTTTTGAATGCAGTTCAATCATTTACTCTAATTTGATTTGGGTGTCTAAAAACGCAGTAAGAGGTGCAGGCTGGAAAGATGACTGAACTTCACTATAGCTCTGTTCTGCTGAGCACATTCAAAATTAATCAATAAAATGTAGCCTTTATTCTCTGTAACTAAATTAATATAATTAGCTGCGATAGCGGCAGTTTATGAGCACAGTGATACAGTAACACATTCCACCAGTATAGGAAAGGGAACTGCAACGCAGCGCTGGGTTGTTTTTTTTTCCTATTCACCGTAAATTAGTCGCATTGTCTCTCACTTGTTCGTCCTAAAACAAAGAAGTCTGTTGTGCTGGTGGAGTTGCCTTGTAGCTGAATGACATGTGTGTTGTAAATGTAGATGTCACTACAATTAAATCATTCACGCAAAGTCAAGTTTCACGAAAAGATTTGTTTCAGTAGGAGAAAAAGCGGGTTAGTAATGTTAACCAGAAGGTGATGTTCTTCAAGTGCCAACAGCTGCAAACTATCAGATCAGCTGCAATAAATGTGATCAGTTCTAATCAGTTTAAGAGAGGTGCAGATGGCAGCCACTGCCTCTGCTCACACTGCAGTTATACTGTATTGTAGCTCTTTTGAAGTTAAATTATTGATGTTTTTCTTCTTCTGCTTATTTTATCGTTGTTGATATAAGTTCATGCTGGCAAAACAGGCAGTGATGCAGAATTACAATTCTGTTTTTATTGAAGTAGGCATCAGATGACAGATAAACTCTAGCTGTTTGCCTTGAGGTATCAGCTTTTAAGATTAAGTTAAAAGCTTTAACATAAAAATACAAATGTTAAACTATGTCTGCCTTTGTTGTTGGTTCATCACTAGTTTGATACTAGTAGTATTCTGTTACAGTTAGCTTTCTGCTCGTGACATTTTTCCTGCTGCGGTTCTGACATATCATCTCTTGTTCTTTCTATATAGGTTTTTCTCTCTTGATCTCTCTTGCCCTCCATCTCTCCCGCCATTATTCCCGTTTGTTCTCTCTATCAGTGGTAGATGAAGTTAAGTGCAGCCTGTAGGCCAAATAGCCTAGTGATTGGCTCTCACTTACTTCTGCCTCCCCAGTGCATTTGAAATCACTGATTGCAGACAGGCTTGTCTAAATCAAAGCCCAGCTATAAAGCAATGTTTTTTTTTAGGTTTCAGGTTCAGGTTAAAGTGTTTTTTGTTGTTGTTTTGTGTGTGTGTGTCTGCTAAACCCACACCACTATACATTTACTTTAAATCTGTTTCTTTGCTCATTTGTCCACGCAGACCTTTTTAATTGATGATCTTGCCTTATCTGAGCCTTGATTCATGACCTTTGTCGTTTATCTTGCCATCCAGATGCTCTGAACACGAGGAACGATCGGGTGATGTGCAACACCTTGCAGGTCCTGCAGCATATGGTGATGTCTGCAGACAGGGTTGGGGAAGCTCTGGTGCCTTACTTCAGACAGATCCTCCGTATCTTCAACCTCTTTAGGGACAAAAAAGGTACGTTCCTGTCAGGTTCACCATTGAGTGTTAATTCACGGGCAGATGCTGTATCTGTTTTCCTGTGAAGCAGATAAGATTTTGCATGAGCTGGTTTAAGCATTTTAGTGATCAACTTCTAGGTTTTTTTTTCTGTACATTCAAAGGATGTATCCCTTTACGTTTTATCCCTTTTACGTCAGCATCAACATGATAGAAATGCCCCTTTTTGTCTTTTCTATTATCAGTCAGGTTGTTTTGTGTTGAGCTTTTTGAGGAGGAGACTTTGTCCTTGCTTTCTCTGAGAGCCTCCACCTGAGTGACACCAGGACCTGGGGAGATTGGCATCAGATAGGCAGGGCTCTTTGTGTGTCTGTGTCAAAGCACTTAGCATGGTGTGACATGATGTGGGGGCCCACTGAAGGCATGGAGGCACGATCATTACAAAGCACCACAGTCAGTAGGATGTGAGGAACAACATTGTGAATCAATCATTTAAGCACAAGCTTTAACAGGAGAAAACACAAGGCTTTGGTCTCTTAATCAATATCCAATTTGAATCTCTTGTCTTTTTAATTCCCTTACATTATCTGTTACTATTTCCTGTGGTCCAAAGTAGGAGGGATAGAGCACAAGAAGATAACCAGAAAGACAAAGGACAGAAAAGAAAAAGCCTGCCTTATTAGTGCTTGGACTTATGCAAATCTTCTCCGTAAATTAGCTGTCAAATCAATCCCTTAAACCGTCTTGAAGCATGAGTTACCCACCATCGCGGAAGCTCAGGATTTGGCCAGTGAACCCGACCAGGACTGGTTTTTATCGCTGCCTGGTGGTTGTGTTGCCAGCCTGTCTAGCTGGCTGCACACTTGTCTGTCCTCCTCTAGTGGGCATTGATTAAACCTGAGCCAACCTCTCACCTGGCAGACGTTCCCGCCATTGACCTCTCCCAGAGAGACCGGTCTGGGCTGGAGGGAGGTTCATACAGCTGCCAATGTACAAACAAGGACAGTGCTTCCTGCTCAGCAATTTACAGCAATCTGCTTCTCTAAAGTTTGACCAAAGTTGAAGCTGGAAGAAACACCCAAAATGAAGCTTGTTTGAAGAATGAAATGTTTTACAAATGTATAGATGTAGTATGTTTTTTTTTTTTTGTAGGTCTACTAGTAGATAAAAATGCAACACTGTGTGGACAGCACTGTGTGATCGCTCTCTCTCGCTCTAATATACTAATATTTTCAGCTTGTTTTTTTCACATGCTTTCTCTGTAATCTCTGTGCGTCTTTGTCTGTCTTCTCTTTTATGTTTTGTTTGTGTCAGTGTAAAAGCTTTCAGTGAAGTCCGTCTCTCATCTAACATTTCTTTCTTACACCTTCAGGTCCGGCCCACGCGTAAACGGCTGTCTCAGCCAGCGCTAGCATGCTTTCTGCAGGACACAGACACAGTCATTGTATTTATTACAGCAGGAGACACAGAAGACTGTCTGGTAGTGTGTGGTAACATCTCTCTTTGGCTCTCCCACGCTCTAACTCGGAGCTTGCATGGCATCCCTCTTATTGCCTGAGCTACAACAGGGCCACTGTCCACACTGTGCCAAGTGTGTGCGCCTGTGTGCATTTGTGCACATCTGTCATGAATAGATCTGTTGTGTCCCACATGCAGCTGTTGGCTTCAGCGTCGATGAAGGCCCCAGCTTTTTGTCTCCATCTCCCCTTTTTCATTGTCGTCGTGGGCTTGCACATAATGTTCTGTTAGATGTCCCCTACATGCTCGCATAATCACAGCCGTACCACCACACGCTGTCTCAGTCGTGGGCCCACAACCTGACTCTGTGTTTGTCTCCCCAGCTGTTGGAGCTGCGTATCAATAGGCCCACGGCCTCTGCTGCAGGGCGAAGGCCACAGTTAGATTCTACCAACATCTCATCATGAGACAGATTCCCCCTGGCAGTGTTCACACGCTCCCACTGCCTGGCTCCCTCTCAGAGACAGGGCTGTGACCTGTTAAAGTGGTCTGTATACTGGCCCTCTTCTGAGCAATTTTTCCAAGTTCATATCTGGAACTTCTCTAAAATGGACCCCCTGGTGTTGTTGCACTCAGACTAGCTTGGGACCTCTGACCAGATGAACAGAGTCACAACCCCCATGTTCAGCCTCGTTGGTATCCAGGCCTCTGACAAACTGACTCCATTGTTCCAAATAGAAAAAAAAAAAAAACATGCCTGTTTAACTCCATGCTGCCACTCTTACCCAACCAGTAGTGTGTCACTTTGAAGAGCACAATAATGAGCGATCGCAAACTATCATCATCCGTGATGCACCTTATTGTCTCCTGAATCAGCTCTTTCTGCTTTTGTTTGCTTTGTGTCTGTTGCACATCAAATATTCTATGAGTTTGTTTGTTTGTGTTTTGTGAGCAAGAGACAATTCTGAGGACAGTGTAGGAATAACTCCCGTTTCATTTGCACGGCTCTGTTTGCTTGAAGTGATGAATCCCATCCCTAATGAGATGCAACAATGCTCCTTAAGAAGGAGAGATGCGCTCCGTCATCCAGCAAATTCCTTATCGGAGCTCGAAGGAGTGCGTCCTTTCAGGAAACCCTCGAGTTTGTGTTGTTTAGTAAAACCTACAGCACACAGGGAAAGGATCCCATTCAGTAGATCAGATCAGAGCTAACTCTTACTGACCCACTGGTCATTGTTAAAGTTCAAATAGATTTGGTGTAGTCCTTCTAAAATGCTGTGTTTCTGCTGTTGTCACATGTGTGACTTCTCAAAACTGTAATGAATGAGTTGAAATGAGATACACAGATTTTTATTCAGTGAAAATGAAAAGGACATAATAAAAAAAAACAAGTTTGAAAGTAACCAAAAATGCAGAAAATGAAAAGCTACCAAGGAATAAATACACATTTTATTCACGTTTCAGACTTTTAAAAGAAAAAAAAAAATTTGTGTATATATATATATATATATATATATATATATATATAAAAATGTATAAGCCATCCTAAAAGCAGCCGTTCTGACAGTAACTCTACATTAAACCATTTAGCTCCATATTTTTCCAATGTTCAACCATGTTATTGTCTATGCTAATCGGGGAGGTCACAAATGGCCATGGACTACATGAGAGCAATTCTTTCCTTTTACGACATCTGGAGCCTTTGCATGGCTGAATATTGCGTTAGTGTTTGTCAGTCCTACTTTATCGTCATTATTGTAAACATATAAAGAAATTGCCTGTAATTCCAGCATGACATTTATCTTTACCTGTATTGCAGCCTTGCTCGATAATTCGCTTGGCTTATCTGTAAGGTGTAAACTTATACACCCATTTATCACTGACAGGCACCCTTTTTTCTTCCTTTCGCTCTCTCTCTCTTTCTCACACACTCGTACATACAGTATATTGCTCAGAGATAACAAAGCTCATGCTCATTTGGCTTCTTGTCTTTGAATGACGCCAGCTATGACCATAAGGTGCACCTCAGGAATGCAGCACCTTCACTCATAACCACATGCACACATATGAAGTGTGAAAGCAGCCGTCTGTCTTTTTTGCGTCATGGACAGATGTTGAGCTGTGACTGGCCACACTATTCTCCAACAAACACACACATGTTCAGCTGGTCTTGGGTGTAACAGCACATGCGTATGGTTGAAGTGGAATGGAAATAACCAGTGGTGGACAGTAACGGAGTAAATTTACTTGAGTACTGTACTTAAGTACATATCCAGAGGATTTGTACTTTACTTGAGTATTAGATTTCTTTGGTACTTATTACTCTTACTTGAATACATTTCCAAGACAAATATTTTTACTTTTACTCGAGTAAATTTCTAGGAAAGCTGAAAAGTACTCGTTACTTTCAGGTCTGCTCTTTTTTCTTCTTCCCTAAAATCCTATTGGACACAAGCTGTTTTTGTCAAAGGAGGAGACCTATCACAGTGCACGCTCTCCACTGGGATGTATGTAAAGCGGAAATACGTCAAGCCTCCTCAAAACAATACCGCCAAAGTAGCCTGCGTTTGT
>NC_084602.1:18690790-18765790 GCF_033807715.1 Cololabis saira
AATACACCCACTACTCCTACTTTTCAGCACTACCCCTAAATTTTGCTTGCTACGTTACTGCATGGCTTACGTTCGGGTACGTAAGCGACTGCGTAGTTACGTTTGCACATACGTCACACCATATCAGGAAGCCGAGAGCCAAAAGCTGTTTTAATTTCAGCTGTAGCGCTGTTAATATGCCACTTTATTAAGTTTTAATATTTTTTCAGGCGTAAAAGTAACCGTTAAGATCCCCAACCTGGGCTCAGTTTATCCAAATAACGCCTGTTAAGAAATTTGATCTGATGTTTTCGGCGATGATAAGAGCTGCCGGTCCGGGGCACAGCAGCAGCCGGAGTACAGACGTGATCGCCAGGTCAACCTGCGCTGTCGTCCCGGGGAGAAACCTGCAGCTCTGTGGAGAATTACCGCTGGTTGAAATAAATCATTTTAGGAAAATAAATGTTGGTTTAATAGATGAAATCTAACAGTTGTAGCTACGCCTGTTAAGAAAAATTCGGGATGACAACTGCCTGCCGGCTCCGGAGCTGATTTATGGTTCCGCGTTGAATCGACACAGAGCCTACGGCGTAGGGTACGGCGTAGGGTACGGCGTAGGGTACGGCGTAGGGTACGGCGCGCGTCGCCGCGTAACCTACGCTGTAGCCTCTGCGTTGGTGTAACGTGGAACCATAAATTAGCCTTTATTCTGGCGAGGTTTGAAAAAGACTTCGCAACAACGGGCAAACGAGTGATTATGTACATTCACTGGGTGAATATTATGAAACTAAAATATATATTTCTCGCTAGAAATGGAATCAAAACGCATTTTTATGCAGAAACTAACTCAAAATATTGATTTTATTCACTAAAAAATAAGAAATGTCCGCCATGTTTTTTTTTTAATTCAGTCCGCAAATGACGACAAAAAGCATTCTGGGAAATTTTTCTGGCCCTAGGTCAGCTAGTGTGCATCTGAAAACCCTTGCTCTGTAGGGCTAGATTGATGCCCCCTAGCCCTCGTTTAAGCCACTACCACTAGGTGAAAAGAGGAATTGGGACACCACTACCCTCACGGGAACGCGCAATATTTAGGGTTAGGGCTGAAAAGTAGGGGTAGGGGGAGTATTGGGACTGGGCCCTAGTGTATTACAGTCAATAATAATGATCTTTATTCATCTATGTTTTAATATTGGGAGTAAAACTGAAGCAGACAATAAAGCCTGTAGGTATGGAAGAGCAGATGAGAGTTTTGCTTCCATATTACATTCTCACATTAGTGCCATTTTACATGGGATTAGATCTTTGAATTTCTTCTCAGCATACACCATTTAGGTTTTAGACAGATAAGAGGAATGGAAATGAACCAGAATTATCTTCAGCATGTAGGTGTCTTGCTCTGTTAATTGTGTTTTACAATCAAATAAAAAGAGGAGGAAAAATATCGCAGAATTTAATGTGACCTTACCTCTCAGCTGGTTTTATTGAGCCTCATAAGCTGGATAACCTATTACCCTGCATCTGTGACCTATTATTTTACACACTGTATGTTATATTAGTAAAGCTACAAGATTTTCTTCATGTAATTTTCTCATTAATGAAGCATCTGACAGCTACAGGGCTAGTTTATTTAAGGCAATTTGCACTTCCTATACGTAAGACAGTGTGAAATCTTAATACTATGTCCTGGATGTCATGGATGTCCTCCGCCCCTCTTTGAGCCGCTAACTCAGTAATGTCATAGGTTGACTAGGAGCTTGACATATCTTTATTTTAACTCGGTCACATTATGTTAATGTTTACATTCAAGTATTTATTCTCTTCTATCTCTTACTTGCACAGAATAAGACGTGTGGATGTTTTCGCCTCTACTCCGGGAGACCCTTCCTCGGCCTCTGAAAGGCATCTTAGTGAGTCGTGTTCCATTAAGGCTTGGTTTCCATCAAATCTGTGCTTTAACCCAAATCCATCAAAACGTAAAGTGAACTTCAACCTAGATTTTGGAAAATATTCAAAGATGTATATTTAAGCAGGTGTCCAGCCATGCACGCCAAATCTATCGCCAGATCAGGAAGAGTAGAGGGTGTGGTGAGAATGTACAATTCAAAGATATGGGGAAATGAACCTTGAAACAATAAAGACAGACTAAGTGGTTACTGTCCACCTATAGTATAACTGTGTGCTCACCGAACCTGCTTCTATTGGACTTCTTGCACTTAATTTTGTTTTTAGAAAGTTTTCCACCTCTCTAAATTGCAAAACTTCTTTTTCAAGGAAATATACTTTTCAAGCGTGACTTGCAGTCCTTAATTACAATGATCTGTTTGATGCATACAGTGTTGAAGAAAAATATAACAAATCTATCATCCATACATCAAGAAAAACACCTTGGTGACACTAATTTCTCACCAATATTGTTGCAAAAGTTGCAGCTTTAAATATGCTTCCATAAAAATCGGCCTGATTTACGACTTTTATTTGCACAGGATGTGCTTAAAGCATTTAGTCTTTCCAGTGCGGAAACATTGCTGGTTTGTTATAATACACTAAAGAAGGTCATCAATATTTAAACAGGTTTCTTTTTTTAGAGTTAAGTGTTATAAAGTTGAATGTATATTGTAAATTGTTACCATAATGAATTCATTGCATCTTCCTCTGTAAATAATATTGCCATCACAAAAGATGTGCAGACACAGAAGACTATTATCAGGGCCTCTGCCTGCGAGCATATGTGTTTGGGTAGCAGGACACGCAGCCGCCACTGCACAAACACAGAAAATTCCCACAATGCTGCCCTATTTACTTTCTGGATCGGTTCTGTTGCACAGGCATGCACACATGAACACACATCCTCCGTGCCCTTCAGAGTTAATAGAGGGGATTTAAACATCAGTGTTCGGTTCACACCAGCATGTGGAATGTAAAGTATGCCTGCTATGATCTACTTGGGGTCCTGTTTTATGGTCAGTTGTTTAGTTTGTCTCTAACATTGCAAAACAGTTTAAACAAAGTTCATTTTAATAGTGAAACTGTGTAATATAATTTCATACTATACCTGTATTTTTATTGCACAGCAAATCTTGATTTGTGAAACATATTTTCCCACTAAGAAGTTTAATTCAGTTTACTTTAGTGCAATTTCAGTTCTATTATAAAATAGGCCGGTTTTTCATTCAATTGTATTTTGTGTGTTCCTATTTTTAACAAAATAAAAATGCTTATATTGCATAAAACAAATGCAGAATAACCCACTAACCCACATCAAATTGTACAAGGGGGACTTGTCGTGTTATATTCTGCTCATGGGGCCCATCATTACACTCCTCACCTTCGTTACAGCACAAAAGTTTGTTTTTTTCACATTATCTTCTGTCCTGTGTGTCTACTTTCACTTCCCTTGCTTGTTTCATATACACTTTCTAATTCCACCTTTTTTTTTTTTTTTACATCTCCTACAATACCGAGACTGTGCATAGTTTTTGGTTTTTGTTCAGCATGGAGTGAGCGCTAAAAGCCTTGGCCTCTTTGTTTCCAACTGTACGAAGCCCATAATGCTGTTCTAGTGTTGAACTCAGTCAGATGAATAATTCACCTTGAGGATTGTGGCAACTCATGTAACACCATGACCCTCTCAACCCTCTGCATGCCTGGGACACTTTGCAGGCTCCCAGAGGAAAAGCACCCATGCTTCTCCCCCTGTCACCACAGCCCCCCCCCCCCCCCTTTTTTTTTATCAAATATTCAGAAAGTTTAGATGGTGAGGAAAATCCCTGCCTCCACAACCCTTGGTTGAAAGTCATTGTCTAAACTCTGTTCTTTTTCCTCACATATTCTGCTGTTCTTCTCAACTCTCTCCTTACACACCGAGACGGTGGGGAGATAAGATGAGGACATGAGTGCCTGAAACATTTAGGTTTCTGCCCTCAGTGAGTGGTCTTGTCAGGAAAAAAACCAAATCTCAGCGTCGTGCTGGGTAGCAGCTGCAGCGAGGGCTCGCCACCGTCTAGTAATCTCTTTCCTAGATGGCCACTGAATGGATCATAATGCTTTCATTCCAGGCTGGTTTTTTTTTGGATCTTAAATATGGGGAAAAAATAGCAAGTACTATGGTTGAAATATGAGACACTCACTGTGAGTGTTTTGTCTGTGTCAGAACTGCTGGCAGTTGATATGCCCATCACTCAGTTTGATGGTGAGTGTATGGATGTGTGTGTGTGGATAGCACTTACATACTCCTCTTCACATCCCTTAACAGAGATGGGACTGGGTTATACAGTATTACACCATTTTCTGTCAACGATTTTATCTTTGTTTTCAGTGATCTGAATGTTAGGGCTTAGATAAGAAAGTTATTTGTCAAGTGGCTACATCTGGCTTAGTAGTCTGACATCAGTGCAGAAACTGAAAAAAAGCATACCAGTCTCCATTGAGCCCCATGTTAAACGGCCTAAAGTTAGGAAAGAAATAAACAAATCAACAGTTTGGTACAGAAATAAATGTTTTGGTCTCCACCGGAGATAAAACAGTTATTTTGGACTTGTTTCACCTGTCTTCCTTTGTTATGGTCATTTGCCCATTTTCAAATTAACCAGGGTTAGGTAGAGTCAGTTATAAAGTCTATATCTATATATTGGCTCGTTTTACTTCCAGAAAGTTGTTTAGTCCTCTAACATGTGATTTTGTTGTATGTCCAAAAACTTTACAAATGTATCACAGCAAACCGATACACTAGGGACATTGGTACACTAGATTGAATAAGTAGTCAGTTCCCTTGGCGTTATTCCTAATTTGTTGCGTTAAAAATCAGGAATAAAAACACTTTCTAACGTGCACTACTCTACATTTTATGTGATTTGGGATTTCACAAGATTGGTGGAGTGAAATTAAAAAGGAAAAATGTTTAAAAGCTCTAGAAGAAAGAAAAAGGACACGAGCTGTCTGCATATGCACTTACACTACTTTGCTCTCAAGCTTTAAAGTAAGACCTGGTGCCAGTTCCTTTTAAATGTCACAAAATTAGTTCAGCTGAATGGACCTGTGTCCAGGCTCTACATCACTTGATTCATGATCAGTCTATTTGATCATTATGGGTTATATTGCGTGGATCTACAAAATAAAATCCCCAAATTAATTAATTTGACTTACATATTGAAATGAAACAAATTGTGGAAAATATTCCGAGGCACGTTACCTACAGTATAGAGCACCATTTCATTCACAATTTAATAAATAGATAAATATTCCATGATATAAATGCTGTATGTATGGATCAGTGGATCCCCATGATGAACAGGAACGCTGTAAGAAAACAGAAAACCGATTTTAAAATATCAAGCAAGAGGAAGAACGTAGATAATTTTGGGCGGACTTGTTTGACTGGATGTTTCGGATTTCAATACTGTAAAATATCTGGGACTAAAAGCATCTCAGGTTTATCGAGAGAGACTTCCAACCACTTTGATGGAATGGTAGTGTGGCACCCACCTACTTCAGCCTCGTCAAGATTGAGAATCCCTTTCCATGATCACTGTTGCCAACTCTATTTATCCTGACTGCAGGCCAGTGCCATTGAATCAATTTTATAATAATAGGCACGGCAAGTTTCTTTGTATAGCACAATTCAACAACCACATGATTCAAAGTGCTTTAGAGCGACATTAAAACATCTAAAAAATAATAATTATTTAATTAGAATGACATATTATTAATTAGTAATTCGTAATTAATAATTAATATTTAGTGGTGCTGGGCCAGTGCAGAATCAACCAGCAGCTTCGTGGATGTGTATTGGCGTAATAAAATTCTATTCAGGAACATCAAATGTCTTGGTTAGCCTCCATTCACAGTGCAGAAAGACAACATTTATTTCTAAGTTAACTCTCCCAGAAAGTTTGGTTCCATAATGGTATCATATTGCTGGTCGCATGTTAGCTACGGTATACGGCTCAACACTGCCCCCATGGTTTACAGTGGTATTCCTCTGCTAGGGCCCTGAAAACGGACCAAACTATGCACGTAAACAATGGAGGAGACGGCCAAAAGGGTCTGTCCATCTGCAAATCTGTCTTCTGCATCGAGCAAGTATGAGCCTTTAGACTGCTTTGCGACTGGGAAGCCTCCACAGCAGGACCTGCTGCTGCTGCTGGCTGTGAAGTATAACAATAATACATGCTTTCACATTGGGGTCTCCAAAAATTTTAAATAATACCTGAAAAAGTCACTGAATTTGCCACTATTTTTTGGAAACAAAAAAACAAGCAGACAAAGAGGGATCTGAAAACTAAATAAAGCGACAATCTTTTAAGTTGGCAACATGGTCCATGATGCTGAAGTTAGTGCTGTCAAGCGATTTAAAAAATGGAGAGATTAATTGATTAAGATCTGTAATTAATTAATCTAATCAATCTCTTTTTAAATCTCACCTAAAATTGCTGAGAAAAGCCCTCAACTTGAGATGTTTTACTTTAAATTCATCACATTATTGTGGCAGATCCAAACATTGATATATATAACAATAAAAAGTGGCCTTATAAAGTAATGTATTTATTTTTTAACAGAGTGAACAGATGTTGCTGTGGTAACATCGTCGCTGCCAACGTTAGCTGTGGTTGGGGGGTTTGTGTTTATGTGGTCGGCTAAACTTCAGCTGCTTCGGTGGTGAGCAAATTCCTTTCCACAAAGAACACATATCACTCTACCTTTATCAAAGGTGCTGTCGGGGTGTTTTAGAAATGTAAATTCCCCATTTACTGGACCACCAACGTTCACATGCTCCTCCATTTTCACTTCTCTTCTCCGCTACTCACCGCTCCTTCCCATGCCTGTGCAGCTACAATGGGAGCCTACCAGCGTAGCTAGACACGCCCAAACACTGGGACAGCCAATCAATGTCCACTTCAAAGTGTGACTCAACATTGTTTTCTGCCCCTAACAACTCAAGCACAAGAAGCCCACCGCACAAACACAGATTTCATAATGAAGGCAACTCGCAAACAGAAAAAGTAAAGTAAGAGATTAAAAAATAGATTAAGTGATTCAAAAACATAACACGCTAAAAATGACTGTAATTAATTAATCGTAATTAACACGCTAATTTGACAGCCCTAGCTAAAGTTACTTTCCGATTAGTCAGATTACAAATAAAAGTGGCAATGCAAAACAAAAGTGTACTGATACATGTAATTGTGGCATTATAAAATAAAATTCTCACTAATAAAACGTATTCCATTATGAGATGAAAAGGTTATGAAATAAATAATAATAATAATTTATGAGTGAATGAAGTGGTGCTCCATATGGTAACAGGCTGCACAATGTCTAAAAAATATTCCCAGAAACTGACATAGCAATACACCCTTCCGAGTGTGACCATAAAGATGCACACGACAGCTTCTTCTTTCAAAAGTATACCTAAGGACATATATATACAATTTGTCCAGTAATGTTTGAATTAAAAAAAATAATAAAAAAAAAAGAATAGAAAAGAAAACAAGTTTTACAGGCTCATTTTTTTGTGGTTTTTCAACAAGGCAAGGCATGACAAGTTTATTTGTATAGTACATTTTAGCAACGAGGCAATTCAAGGTGCTTTACATAATAAAGTCATGACAGAGAACAAAAAAAAGCTGAGTTACAGTACAGTTGCAGAATAAAGAAAAGTTGGACTTTTTTGGAGCTACAGTTACAATTTAGTACTCAAAATCAACATTGTTTAAATCTAAATTCAGAAGGGTTGAAAAAATTCAGTCAAAGGCAGCCATAAACAAATGAGTTTTTAACCTTGATTTAAAGGAACTGAGGGTTTTAGTTTGCTCCAGATCTGTGGAGCATAAAAGGTGAATGCTGCTTCTCCATGTTTTATTCTGATTCTGGGGAAGCAGAGCAGACTTGAACCAAAAGACTTTGATAGTTTATATGGCAACAACTAGTCTCTGATGTATTTTGTTCATAAACCATACAGTGATTTATAAACTAACAGAAATATTTAAAAGTCTATTCTCTGCGATACTGGGAGCCAGTGTAAAGATCTCCAAAATGGAGTAGTGTGGTCTACTTTCTTAGTTCTAGTGAGGTCTTGGAGAGCAGCATTCTGGATTACCTGTAGATGTCTGATTGACTTTTTAGGCAGACCCGTGAAGACACTGTTGCAGTAATCAATTCGATGGATGAGTTTTTCAAGGTCCTGCTGAGACATTAGTCCTTTGATCCTGTAGATGTTCCTCAGGTGTTATAAGGCTGTCTTTGTAATTGTTTTAGTGTGTCTCTGAAGGTTCTGCTCTGAGTCCCTGACCACACCCAGATTTTGGGCCTCATCAGTGGTTTGTTGCTATAATATCTGAACCTGGGGGCTAACTCATAAGCACTCTTATTTTGGTCCCAAAAAACGACTTCAGTTTTGTTTTTGTTCAACTGAATAAAATGATCACTCATTGATGTGTTCAATGCATCTACCCAACCCTTTTATTTGTCATTGTCAACTGATGACATTGTAATGTTGTGTGCCATCTGCGTAGTTATGGTAACTTATCTTGTTGTTTATTATTATCTGAGCTAACAGTATGTGAAATAGGAGGGGTCCTAGGATAGAATGTTGGTGAACTCCACATGTTATTTTTGTTGATTCCGATGTAAAGTTACCTATTGACACAAAGTAATCTCTGTTCCTTTAAGTAAGAACTCAAGACAGTCAAATATAGTGCCAGAAAGTCCAACACAATCACTCCAGTAATATACCATGGTCACCGGTGTCAAATGCTGCTCTGACGTCTATTAATACTAGCACTGTATTTATTTGGATGTCATTGAAGACCTTGACAAGGGCAGTCTCAGTGCTGTGGTGAGCAAAAAAAACAGACTGGAAAACATGAAGGCGGTTGGTCAGAGTAAAGAATGTAGGCAACAGGCCACCTTAGGTGCTTTCCTAGTTGGATGTAAATGTCTACCTGGATGTGAATTTCAACTAGATTACGTTATGCATTACTTTACTTTGTGTACATTCATATAAAACAGATTAATTTATTGATATAGAATTATTTACAAGGTTCTATATGTTCAAAATCTTTGTGTATACCTACCTACCTACCTACCTACCTACCTACCTACCTACCTACCTACCTACCTACCTACCTACCTACCTACCTACCTACCTACCTACCTACCTACCTACCTACCTACCTACCTACCTACCTACCTACCTACCTACCTACCTACCTACCTACCTACCTACCTACCTACCTACCTATCCCTACCAGTGTTAATGTTGTTATGCTCTATACAATGGTTTTGACATGTCTGGAATGAATCAATAAATGAAAATGAACTTGACTAAACTTAACCGAATTGAAGTGAAAGGAATTTAATTGAGTTGAATTGGCCACATGTCAACCACCATGGATTACAGAACTATAACATCTTGTCCACCATGCAATGTCTTTGCTGATCCTTTTCTGCCCTTATCTTTGATGAGGTAATACTTTCTCCAGTTCTGCTGTAACTGATGCCACTATTGCTGACAGTTGTCACTACAGAAACCTGCCAATAGTAACTGGTACTGGAAGCCGATGGGTTCAAAAGAGCTTAGCCTTAGCCACAAATATAGCTTAGAAGCTGGTGAAGGGGATCTGTGGTTGTGACCTCGGAAGAATCCAGCTGCCTCTCAAGATAATTGACTGTTGCTTCATATTTACCTACATGAGCCTGGTTTATTCTGCTTTAACTTTCAGACGGAAAACAAAAAAAGCAATTTTTACAATAGTTGCTGGATAATCTAAAAATGAAATACATAAAACACATATGCGTCTGGATTTGCGCAGCAGGTGCACATGCTCAAACTTAAAGCTTGTGCTCAGAGCATGTGTGTTAGCCTCTGCAGGGTCACAGTCTCTCCCATGTGTTTGTCATCACAGCTTTTGTTCCCCCACAGCCCTGCTATTCCTGGCAGAAAAAGGTCATCTTCTCTTCAGATACAACTACCTTAAGGATGCTTGCCTCATGACCACACGTTATTCTCATTTTCGTACCATGAGGTACACAGTTGTCAGATTCCTGATACATATTTAAGACCAGCTAGCGATTCTCAATATTAGTGTTTCTGTAATCATTTTTAGAAAGTTGTTGTCTGTCAGTTTGTCACAAAATAATCATAACTGTGTGTGCCTTTGCTGTGTGTGTGTGTGTTAGTTCTCTCTGTCTGAGAGGCTATACCAGCGTATGCTATAAAGCAATTTAAGGTAGAGTGAAAACATCTGAGCTCAAGTATGTGACAGTTGAAAGAGTGTCACTTGCTCCCCCTCTCTATTTATATCGTCCTGTGCTCGCCTAACGTATGAAGCCAAACTGGTGGGCAGTTTCACAGAAAACTGATCCGTACATCATAAGGTCCCTTTCTCTCACCGCACATGTGTGACGTGTGACAAAGTGACCCCGTATCTCCTTGGTGGAAAATATGTAAGAAAAGGCTTTCGTCACCTGACTAAATATGTTCTGAGAGAGGGCACAGCTGCATTGGAGTGATTGGGAAACAGCTACACGAGTACATTTGAGCTTCAAGGAACATCACAGAGCTTAAACAACCTTAGAGCTATCATTAGATGGTAAGGAGTGTAAACTTTTGTTTACAGTTGGAGTTTTGAATGAGAACTGAGTTTGGAGCAAAATGCCAGTTACTTTTGGACCACGTGGGCCAATCCACCTATCAAAATACATTTCTATTTTAAGCCTCTGAAAAGATTAAAAAATGTCTTTCCACTTTTATTCTACCCGCCACCAGTATCAGACAAATTTCTGTCAATACATCCAAAAGGAGAGATCATGACTTCTGCTTCCAACACATGCCTAATTTGACATAAATCCACTATCACATAGGTGAAAATACATTTTGAGTCTTGCCATAAGCTTAGAAAACAAATTTATTTAAAAAAAAATGTATTTTAAGTAAAGGTCCTATATGCCCCAAGTACTAACAGTAATTGCCATTTTGCTGCAAACACATGTTCTCTAAACTGCTCTCTCTCAGGTTATTTTGATCCCAAAGTAAAGGTTATACTCCAAACCCAACAGAAGAACAACTAAGAGTTCCTTCAAGGAAAGAATGAAAGTGGAAACCTTTTGATGCTGAAGGTTTTGTGAGACCGTGCAATTTGGAGTTCAACTTCATCTTGACTCAGGGAAAGTTGTTTTATCATTAAATGGTGGTGTCCCTGTTGATAACCGCCAGCTGCCGCGCAGTGATTAAATAATTTAAGTGAGTGTCCCCACACTTTTTTCAAACTGTTATTTTCAAATAGCTACTGTGCATATTGATTTAGCAGAGATCCCTCAGAAGTATGCAGCAATAGGACATCTTAAAATAATTTGAAATATAAGGGAGTAATGTTGTAGCAGCTATCGGCGATTAAGTTTGAGCTGCCTGCCGGCAAAAGACGCTCCTGCCACTTCATGTTTGTTGAGTTTGTGCTTTTTCTGTGTGTGTAAATATACATTTGGTTTCCCATACGGCTGTGTGTGTTTATACTACTCAAGGCAGCAGTCACCGCAGGGTGGGCTTTTATTAAAGAGTTGTAATGAGTCAGAGCCATCATAAGCCTGCTCGCCTATTGATTACCTATAAAAAGCACTCAGTGGAGACGATGTGTGATCCATAGATAATGCCTTGCACATGGAAGCTCAGCTTACCCTGGATCCAAAGGTCTGAAGTGGGAGCCACATCTCAAATTTGTCTCAGCAATTCAAATAGATCTGACTAATGGCTGTTTACAGGTTGTAAATTAAAAGTTGTGGGCAAGACTACAAATTGTTACAAATTTTTGAGAAAAAAAAAGTTTGGACTAGGTTTTATCCCAAAGTTTTAAAAACTGTTGAACACAGAACCCTTTGCTATGGAACACATGGAGTTGACCCTAAAATGATTCAGACGCATGCACAATGTAGTTTTTAATTGTATTCTCTAAAGGGTCTCTTCTGACAGCAGATGACAAAAGGTGGCAAATGTGAAAAAGATTTGCAGTGAGCTTTTTAGCACTCACAAAAAGTCCCTGATGTCTGTTGCAAATACTGAGAGCAGAGTATGAAAGAAACAACTTTAAAAACCTATGCTTTTCATGTAAAAAATGTAACGCACTATGTTATATTGTGAACTTGCTCACCACCTCAGTGCTGAAAGTGACGTAAGAGCAGCTTTAACAACATTCAGAGTCTGTCATTCACTGCAAAATCAAGTCCTCCCACTGAAAGCAGCTAACAAGGCGGCAATCAGACAGAATAATGGCATAGCAACTAAAAGGGCGTTCAATGTGAATATCTGTCTGGGTTCCGCTACCACGCCATTAAAACCTCTGCCTTGAACTCAGAACTGTGTGACACATACAGTCCTGTGGATTTCCACCTACACGCACATCCAAGAACAGCACACTGGATAAAATCTCTTGTTTTTGTCTCTTGTCCAACAGTTATATTTGAACCCCGCTCAAGTAATACATTGTGAGGCCCGACTCCGGAAAACAGCTGATTAGTTTGACAACCTGTGTTAATGAACTGCTCTTTTTGGGAGATTTGAAGTTTGAAACATTTCTCTTGGAAGAGAAGTAGTCTGGAAATGATTATAAAGAAATTCAAACATTTTAATTTATCTGAAAGCTATTGCAAAAGTTCAAAGCAATTTATTCAATACATGTTATTCCTTCAGTCTGATACTGATTTAAGGGGACATTTTGATGATTAATTTTCTTAATACCTCAGAAAATATTCTCTGTGTTAATGATAATCCTATTGATTTTGAATAATTTCTTTACACATTGCAGAACTAATATTTTCTGTATAATTAGTAGGAACTTCTGCCAGTTACTTTAAGCAGTTCACATGTGGACTTGATTTTGTATTCTTTGCTCTTACATTTTTGGGTTTTGGAGTAATTAGGCCCTATTTTCTATTTTATAGGAATATCTTATGAAGAAATAATGAGGAGATGAATCCATTTTGAAAACAATCATCCATTTCAGCTTCATATAATATAGATATATGTTCTCCACTTCAGTTTGTTCAAATATGCTTAAAGATAAATGCATAAAAAAAATAGTACTACAGTGCTACGTTTATGATATTTAATTCATATTTTCCTAGTCAACCACACTTTTACTGGGAATAAATCCTAATTGTGTTGTTGTAATAATTTCTCTTCACTTCTAGGTTGTGGGTCTATTTGCGGAAATATAGTTGATCATTTCTAGATTGATTTTAAACATTAGCGTCAAATATAAAGAACAATGGAATATCTTCAAAAACCCACAGTGTCGAATACAAGTATTTACAAGTATTTTTCTCCATGGCGTAGGTGGACTCTCCCTCATGAGATGGGGTGAGAAGTTTAGTTATCTACGGGAGACTGGGAGTAGAGCCGCTGCTCCTCCACGTAGAGAGGAGCCAGCTGTGGAGGTTCGGGTATCTGGTTAGGATGCCTGCAGGATGCCTCCCTGTGGAGGTGTTTTGGGCATGTCCGACCAGGAAAAGACCCTGACGCGGACCCAGGACACGCTGGAGAGATTATATTTCTCAGCTGGCCAGGAAAAGCCTCTGTGTCCTCCCAGAGGAGCTGGAGGGGGTAGCCGGGGAGAGGGAGGTCTGGGCCTCTCTGCCGAGGCTGCTGTCTCTGCGCCCCAAATAGTAAGTGCAGGTTAATGGATGGATGTTCTCCACAGTATATCTACTACAGTTAAGAAGAAAACAGAAACAATACAGGCATTGTCATTTAATAGATATATACATCATGATTATGTAAAAATTCACCTGAAGGATGTTACAAGATACCACAGATGGTTATGTAAAGTCTCAACTGATTACTCTCAACAAAACAAAGTCTTTTTCACCCTGTGGAAGAAAGTAATTGACTCAGGAATAGACTGTTGTATTTAGCTCCAGTGTGAACTGCCAAGATTCACCTGGAAATTTCTCGGACTAAGGACACTGTCAGTTAAAATCATAACGCAACCTTTGCTGCTGTGGGTATTAACTTTGGTCAAATTGGCTGCCAGACTCAATCAAATTTTGTTTGATTTTTCTCCAAACTAGTGTTGTTGCAAACACTGTGCTCAAACGATTGAGGCTGCCTTCTGTAAAACTACGTGCACAATGGGCTTATACCGACGTTTCAAGCAAAAGCTTTGGCCAAACCTCACGAGAGGTTTGTCTTTGTGAAAAAAGGCTTTCTAGCAAGCGAGGTTACTGGTCTGGAAAACAGATGGAGATTAAATATGTGCTGTAATACACATTAGTGTGGAGTGGATGATTTCTTACAGAATGAGATTCGGTTGTACCATCTGAAACAGATATCCTATGTTCGTATTGATTTACTACATGAATTTGAAATTGCCATGCATGCCTGTACTACAGATGGTTATGGGGAAGAGAAAGTGCTGCAGCAGCCTCAGAAAAGGCTAAAGGCGCTGTGTAAGTAAAGCGAGATTCACGGGTCCCCCTGAGCCCAGGAAGCACATGGCAAGATTGAGGAGTCACCCCCATCACTGGTGATCCATGCAGGGCGACACGCACAAGGTAAAACCCCTGCACTAAAACTGCAACAGACACATGCAGACATGGAAGTGCAAACATACACACATGCCTCAGACATTTCATTTCAATGCAAATAAGTGTTCACCCTTCTTCCGGGAGGGGTCCTAGGCAGACTGCATTTTCCCTTCTTTATCATATGGAAGATCTTGATTGTATACTGAGCTTTCGGAGCGAGCAAGACAGCCAAGAGTACATGAGCGCAGTGCTTCTGATTTATCTATCAATGTTAAGTGGCTGGCACTTTTCATCCTGGCTTCTTTCATTTGCACTTCGTTCACGGACGAAGGCACTGACGTGCTCATAGTCAAGGGTGTTTATTTACAGCGCCTTAAGTGCATGGTGCATTTTAATTGTTTGGCATCAAAGAGTTGCTGTCTTCTTTTTCTTATGCTGATATGTAGTCCACTCTACACTGTATGCCTTCAGCATTAAAGATGAAGCTAGACTCTTCTGCCCTCCCAGTGGGCCTTTGTCCTCAAAAGAATGGAGGCTCCTCGCTTCACCGGATAGATTACAGCCAATTAAATGTGTCCGTTATCACCCATTAATTACCGACACCACTTCTTCTAGAAATAGGCCTGACCAAGCAACGGCCGTGGATGTGAAATTGACCTAAATACATCAAGATGAGTTTCCATTTTTTACTTCTTTAATCATCTCTCATCAACAGAGACCCATCATTGAACCAAGTCATCCTTCACATTGACTCCCAGGGAGATGTTTGTTGCATGGTTAAATTCCTACAGAAAGTTTTGTGTCGGTGGACCTGTGTGTCCAAGGAGCCTTACTTTGCATTCCTATCTTGCATATCTGTACCTGTCTGTGTTTGTGTAGCGACACAGCTGCATGTGCATGCACTGTGCGTATGAGCTGGGTTATTTGAGGTCATAGCTGATGGAGTGGTCTTCCTCAGAGACGAGCAGCAGCCCTGAAGGATTGACACTGTGACACCTCTCTCCGTCAGCCTGATTAGTCACCTATTTGATGTAGCAGCCTATATTAAGACTCTTAAATGGGAAGAAGCCTGACACTTGCCATATGAAAAGGGCTGATTGAGGCAAAAGCTAAACCTTCAGTCATATGAGCAACGTAATATTGAGACACCATCAAACACTTTGTGTCCAACTGCATTGCCATTTGGCTGTACTGCAGATGTGTTTGCCAGCAGTTCAGTTTCCACTAGCTTCATTTTTTTTTTTAAGTATTGAATGTTGAGCACTGGTATTGGAGGAATTTCAGGGAAATGTTTGCTTGATCACATTCCCTGTTTTTTCTTGCACTTTCACTCGGGAGAGTCAACAGACTACCCCTAAACCAGGGGCAGAGCAGGGGTCCCAGCCCAGGGGGGGCCAAGCATTCTAGATGGGCCCTTGTGGCCTAAACATCCCTGTTAAAACATAATTGCTAAAAAAAAAAAAAAAAAAAGCCTAATGCAGACTTTAAGACATAGATATCAACCTGGAGATAAAAATCAAATGACATCCAGTGATGTCGGATTCAATACAGCCGAGTAGCACAATTCAGACACACGTGTTCAACCTACACGACAACAGACTACAATGTGCGACGACGTGTATTTAACACAATGACCGAGCGACACAGCGGTCAAAGAGCAACACACAATATAGGAAAGGCCATATATTCAGCATTATGACAATGTTATCAAAAATAATTAATATTATGACAGCTTACCAATGATGCTTTCATCCAGCGATGGGCAGAAAACCACAACAAAAATATTTACATCCAGGGGGGGGTAGCACATTGAACGTTCCAAAATGCAAAAACTTTCATTTTAAAACTTTTTCAAATCCGAACTATTTCCCAATCATCGCCGCAAACCTTTATATCACTTTGTTCTTATCAACGGCGAAGTCCCTCTCGATTGAGAGCAAGGTGAGGTTTGATAGCCTCGCCTCATCCATGCTGCCTCATCCTTAAAAAGTCTCAAATTCAATTTTTGCTAAAATAAGGCATTTAAATGTCTTAATTTGTCTTAAATCTCAATCCAAGGGTCTTCATTTTATTCATTAAAGAGTTTATTTCATCGTTTTGAGGAGAATCTCCTGCGGATGTTCTAAATCTGTGTTGCCAGGTTGGGCAGGTTTCAGCCCAATTAGGCTGAAAAATATATATTTGGGCTGCTTTTCCTGGGGCCTGTACTACGAAGCGGGATTTGGGGTTAGCGAGGTAACTTCAGGTTTAACCCTGGGTTTTCAGGACTACGACGGTGGTTCACTTCTTAGCGGGGCACATCGCCATGGTAACTTATGCTGAACCGCTAACCTGCTCCGGAGCAGGTTATGTTCGAGATACAGATCGCCGGGTGTAAAAGCACCGCCCACTGACCAATCAGCTCTCTTGGAAAATGACATGGATGACAATGAGTGGAGCTTGGTGCGCGGATCGTGAGAGGATCCCTCCGAACAGAACGCGTATTCAGGGACCACCAAAACCCCTTTGCTTTCCCTGATGAGTACCTGTATAAACGATCCAGAAAAAAAAGAAAAAAGAGGTGGAGGAGAAAATAAAAAATAAATCAATCAATGAATAAATAAAACAAATCATCACCCAAAATCCGATGTACAGTCAATCCAAAACGAATACCAATTAAATAAATAAATCAAGAAGAAATGAAAAAGAAGATGCATTTGTAAGGGGATAGCAAAAAAGGGATTTTCAATTTCGTCCCTCGAACATTCTGAGAAGTCACTTTAAAATACTAAATACCCCCCTCCTGAAAAAATAAAAAATTAAATAAAATAAATAAAAAAACCCAATTCTTTGGTACAGCATCAGCACAAGTTATCGGTCAACAACAATAGTTATAGAACCAATATATACAGACTGTCTCAGAAAATTAGAATATTGTGATTTTCTGTAATGCAAACACAAAAACAAAAAAATGTCATACATTCTGGATTCATTACAAATCAACTGAAATATTGCAAGCCTTTTATTATTTTAATATTGCTGATCATGGTTTACAGTTTAAGATTAAGATTCCCAGAATATTCAAATATATGTTTATATCCCTATGAATTTACGCATTTATACAGTCAGCGATCTTTTGCCAGCTGTCTTTCCTGCATTTTGCAGCTGCAACTGTGTTGCTTTTTGCCTGTATTATATGCCTATACTCATCATATTTCCGTAAAATTATTGTTTGCTCTTCACTACTGAAATAAGCGGCTCTGACAGCGGACTTCTCCATGCTTGCGATTGGTCATGCGCTGAAAACCCCGCCCCTTTTATGTGCACGCGCTCATATCCAGATTGGAGAAACCTGGGTTGATATACCGAGTTGATAACCGCCGTCGTGTGACCGCTTAGCGTGATTGCAATTGTCCCGCTTAGTGAATCTGGATAAGGAAAAGATATCCTGGATATGTTGAACTTGCTTCGTAGTACAGGCCCCTGGTTTTCACTAAATATTTAGGAGGAATTACTAACAAAAAAGTTTCCATTATGGCAGAGAAAAGTAGAAACTTACACAATAAAGTCACTGATAATATACCTGTATTTGCTTTAATCTACTCAATTTTATTGTAGTTTTTGTTTGGAGCCTGAACTTTTTTTGGACTATTTAGTAATGTGTCGATGAAATGTATTATGCATTTAATAATTTATGGTTTTAACAGAGAATCTAAGATTCAGGCTGGTTTGCATTATTTCGGTGGGTTTTACGTTGCATTTGGGCTGGAACCTGTCAGATCTGGCAACCTCGACCTCAGCACAGGATTTCTTAATGACTCGTCTTTTTGGTCACAATCACTTTGTTCTCATCAACCGCGAAGTCCCTCTCGATTGAGAGCAAGGTGAGGTTTGATAGTCTGGCCTCATCCATGCAGCACTCTCTACCGGAGATAGTTTTTAATCAACTTCAGCTGCTGAAACTCAGCATGACTTTCCTGCTTTAAGGCTCTGATGCGACAACTGGCTAAAAGTAAACAGACAACATGCGCGCGCACAAACCCGTGCATGACAGGGAGACACACACGGGGAGAAGGGACTATTCTTTTATTTTTATTTTTTAAACAACTTTATCCTTATGAACGCAAGTGTTATACAGTCCAACTTTCCTTATTTTATTCAGCACACTTTTTTTTTCCTCTTCGGCGTGGGCCCCCACGCAGCAGTGGGCCCGGGGCGGCCGCCCCCTCTGCCCCCCCGCCTGCTCCGCTAGTGCCCTAAACCCTGAAATCGGTCATGGAAGGACCAGACTGACAATTAGTGAGCAGCGGGCACAGGTTCAGACTCACAACACAAATAGCAAAAGACAGAAAGAAGAGGATATATTCTCCACCGGGGAGCGTTGGAGGAATATATTCAGGGCTTCCCCACTTTCACAGTCTGGTCACATTAGTGGCAGGTGAGATGGCGAAAAAGTGTACAGTATTACAAGTGAAATAGTTTCAAGGAAATAAAGAATATCCACCAGGATTAGCACATGCATTTATATAAGTTGCTTATATTCTTTCTTTTATTAGCTTGATTGATTTTATCTTAATGTTCTTTGGATCTTTATAAACGTTCATTAAAAGAACCACACAGGACTGCCTTATTGCACGATCAAAATGTTCATCAAAACCTACAGGCTTATTTAGCTTCCAGCTCAGAACTTGTTTTCCACCAACAAAGGGGAGTTTGAAACCGCACAGCAGAGGCGGAGGTGACTGCTGTGTTAATTAAGGGACCAATGGCAGGCTACCAACAGTCGACATCTGGTTATTCAGATCTTATTATACGTTTTTCCCTTTTTGACCAGGTGCTTGGCTGCTGCTGGAGCCAGTTTAGATCTGGTGTAGCTGTGACGGCGCTACTGCCATGTAATACGTCATATTAAACATTTCCTCCAGTATGTGTTTGAACCTCCCAGTATTGTGTTACTAATTTCTGTAGAAGGGTGCAGTGCAGACAAACTGTTTATCTACACAGATCACAGATGTTTCTCTCATCCCTGCAATCCAGTGTCTCCATATCTCCAGTCTGGTTTATAAATGGTGTTGCAGGGAACAATTGCAGTCCCTGTCTGGTATTTGTTAATTCTTAAGCTTGTTTGTTTGTGTTTTGGAATTATGCATATTCAGTTTCATGCAAAAACTCAGCAGTAATCCTATTAGAAGTATTTTTAGAAATGTCCTGAATAATGTAATCCAGATTACTTTTTTGTTGATATGTTGATAGTAGGGCTAGTTTGCAGGTGTACTTGTTTTAGTTGTGCTCTTGAAATGTATTCATTCACAATCATAATGAATACAAATATTTATAATTACACTTAAACTCTTTCAGTTAGTTCTGTTAAAACTGAAAAATTGCCTGCCAGGTTGATTTTAGGTAATCCAAATTGCTTCATGTCGACCTAAATCTTATCAGGCCCAGGCGGGAGGCAGGACTCAGATGCAGACCACATGTTATAGGTGACTGTTTATTCACACCTCCACACAGAGTAAACTAATAGGTACTGAAATAAAGTCGCTCCAAAAGGAGAAAAACGCTACCTTAAGAGAGGCAATACCCAAAAATAACAAATCAACAAAAGGCACCCCAAAGGGAGGAAAACAAAGCTACTTATCTATAAAACCTAACTGAGACATGACTCTGGAACAAAAGGGCTACAAATAAAAATCACTTGAACAAGGAAAAACTATGAGCACGAGGCTGGGCAAAACTATGCATCTTGGATCCTGGATCCTGGGTCTTAGATCTTAGATATTGGACAGGGGCTGGTATGGTGACGAAGGACGACACATTGGCACAAGACAAAGGGAGACACAGACTATTGGCGCTTTTATACTACTACCTACTCAGCGCGACTCGCCTCGCCTTTTCCCGGTTTTGCACTTCTCCACTAGGGGTGGAGGCGGGTGGAGGCGTGCCGAGTTGATACTTTTTCTGTATCTATTCTGCCGAGGTTCTAAGCGGCTGAGTCGGCTGTATCTGACGTCATCACACTACAGGCCACCGATTGGTCGGGGGGCCGTCAGACGTTTGAGTCAGGAGGCGGAAATCAGTGAAAGAGCGACTTGCGGCTTCTTGTTCATTTTATTCAACCAGCAATGGCAGCGTAAAAGTCTTTTTGGTGATCCAACTCTGATGTGCAGATGTTCATAAACCTGGTGGCTGAGGAGAGAATTAAAAAGGGATCTAGACGGGGCGATAAGGAACAACAAGATCCACCAGGAGCTCTGTCACTTCTAGCTGCTCGCGGCTCCCAGCTCACTTTTCAGCAGCGCCGAGACAAACAAACAAAAAAAAAGCGTTGCAGCTTGAAGCTTCTTTCACTCTCATTTTTTAACTTGATATCGAACACAAGTCACAGACCCAGCAGCAAATATATATAATCTCCTCCAGGTTCTACATCTTTAGTGTTGTTGTCTTCTCCGTTTAGATCATACAATAAAATACGTCACAGCAGCTTCGCTCCAATCCCGCCTACTTCTGATCTGGGTGTCTAAAAATAAACCAGGGCAAGGCGAGTGGAGGCGAGACAAGGAATGGCACGCTGAGTAGGTACTAGTTTAAAAGCGCCATATATGAACCAATGGGGGAAGAGGGAACAGGTGGACACAATCAGGAATCAGGGGAGACGATCAGACCGGTGAGACATGAGGAAGGGCAAGTGACCTGAAATGAGAGGAGAGTTACTTTTCTAAATAAAACCAGAAATGTCGAGACAAAAAGCATAAAACAAGACATGATCTCACCGCGGTGTGACAAATCTAACACAACTTCCTGTCAAAGAACATGTCAAACTGATGAAATGAAGACTATTGACATTGTCTGATGAGTCGTCTTAAACTTACACCCTTTAAACCCACCTGTGCTCCAAAAACTGACCTGTTAACTGGATGGACATGAAATTTGGTAATATTTCTTCATATGATTTTTAGAGGCATCTTTTCTCTCCTGTTGCCACCATTAGCCAAACATTTCATACATCAAAGATCACACCATGAAAGTCAAGCTCTCAAAAAGATAAACTTATTTCATTTGAATGCCCCAGGAGCCTTTCCTCCCGCACCGTCATCAGGAAAACCTGTCTGTCCACCGTGAGATAAGCTTTTTCACATTTAAGGATCTTAAGAGAGGAAAAAAGGAGGATCGGTTTGATATGAAGTGAGAGACAGCTAAAACTTTCAGCCTACCGCTGGCCCTTGAGACGGGAAAAAAAAAAAAGTAACTTTGTGTGTGCACATGTTCAGACTTCCTTGCAGCTATGTCAGGTCCTTGGTCGTAGAAAATATTTTACAAGATCAAAGTGTTTAACCCTCCTGAGGCCTGGGCAACAGCCTCCAAACCCTTTTTTTGTAAAGACACACACATACACGTATGGCCATTCAAGTGCACACACCCGTCATCCAGCCATTACCTTGCACATTTTCAGAGATTTTTACAACACTGAAGTCACCCAAACATTCCGCCGGTAATGGACCGCCACCGGTTTGTGAGATAAGCATAGTTGAAGCCCCTCAGGTCTCAACTCGTGATCGGCAGCTACACCAGCAGCAGAGTGGTATCAGCTGTAGCACAGCGGCAGCCTGCTGCCTCCCTATCTCTCCACCCCTCCCCTCCAGGTGCTCTTTGACAGAAATAATTGAGGTAGGGAGGTGGTGGGAGGTTAATGAAGCACTCCCAACACACAGATGACCTTTCCCCAGCCCCTGCGCAAATCATCGCAGCACAGTTTTTTGGACATTTTTAAATGAAAGCCTTTAAATAATTTATCTAACTATAGTTCCCGGAAGGCCCTTCATTAGAGATTGGCCGTGACATTTCCCACCTCCCCCCAGCCTCTCATACTTACCGCCTCACATCCAGTCCAAGAATATCACTGTTGCCTTTGTCTCTCTCGTGCTGCCGTCTGTGTCTCCGTCTCTCTACCTCTCCTTCTTCCTCTCCGTTTCTCTCTTTGTGACATTAGCAGCATTAAAGAGGGAAATCTCTGCTGCATTCCACGCATGGCTGGGAGATGACAGCCCGGCGTCAAGACGCGAGATGTGATTTTGCCATTGTGGAATGAAAATGGAGCTTATTTAATCTTTAAATATTTTGTGTGCTAACTGCCTGTGAAATAGGTTGTAAGGCAAAAAAAAGGAAGCCTGAAGGCTTATTAATCATTTCCCAAGTGTTAAAAGGAGCACATCAACAAGTACTTGAGCAATTTGAGTGTACCGAAACTGATGGAAATATTCTTCAACGATTTGATCCTACAACCCCAAATCAAAATAATAATTATGTGTGTGTGTATATATATATATATATATATATACATATATACATATATATATATTATATATATATTATATATATATATATATATATATATATATATATATATATATATATATATATATACACACACACATTCAGTCCGGAAAGTATTCAGAACGCTTCACTTTTCCCACATTCTTTTATGTTACAGCCCTATTGATAATAGGAATAAATTCATTTTTTTTCTCAGAATTCTACACAAAATACCCCATAATGACAACATGAAAGAAGTTTTGTTATGATTTTTGTAAATTTATAAAAAAATAATATTGTCTGTAATTGCTGCCAGAGGAGCTTCTACAAAGTATTAAGCAAACGTTATGAATACTTATGCTCATATGATTTCTTGTTATTTTTATTTTTAATAAATTTACAAAACTCGCATCAAAACTTCTTTCATGTTGTCATTATGGGGTGTTTTGTGTAGAATTCTGAGAAAAAAAATGAATTTATTCCTATTATCAATAGGGCTGTAACATAAAAGAATGTGGGAAAAGTGAAGCGTTCTGAATACTTTCCGGACTGACTGTATATATATATATATATATATATATATATATATATATATATATATATATATACATATATATATTGGGGAAGTTCTTTTTGAAAGGTTTCAGAGAACAGACAGACTCAACTTTGTATTTATTTTTCTGTATCAGCACAGGATGCATGCTATTGACTGCTGTTTCATGCTTGCTTGACTGTGATCAAGACGGATTTGTGCAGTATTAGACATCCCTCGTGTTGGAACTGGGCTATGAGACAGGGCTCGCTTACCAGAGAGAGAGAGTCGAAGCTATTTATTTACAAAACCCCTGTGGAACCGGACGGACACATGAATTCGCCCGCACAGACCTAAATCAAAAGATAAGTTGACAAAGTCGACCTCTTGATGCGGTGAATTGGAGCGAAAGTCAAAAACAAATCTGATCAGACACGATAAGAAAAGAGTGCTGTTATTTCGGAAGAAATGCAATTAATCAGGCCTTTTGAAACTGTGAAAAATGAGAATCGACAATCACTTGAGGTACACGATACTTTTATTGGTGGAAGTGTTATCAGAGACAATGTGTGAACCACTGAAACTCACACCTCTCAGGGGAAGAGCAGTAATGCAATAGGAGCGCTTACAAAGTGTGAAAGGTTCTGTACAGCATCATAAATGTCCAGTCAGTTTATCAGACCTGAACTATAAAGCCTGATTTAACTTTTTCTATTTTGGCATAAAATGAAATGAAATTGCATTTTTTTTTTTATTTTAGAAAAATATATGTTGCATTTAATAACGGTAATACAAAAGCACCATCCTGAAGATGTGTTGGCTCTGCCAGACACTTGCAAATGGCTCGCTCTTAAATAGCAGCTTTTAACCTTGGCTATGTTCTACAAGGCGATTTACACTGCGTTTCGCCACACACATTACAATCATCCTATTGTATTAAAGCTTTCCTTTATTTCTCCATCGTACTCGCAATCCCCAAATCTATGAGCACATCAGCAGGGCCCACTGCTGCAGCCATGGTCATATTCTTTAGCTTTTCTATGTTGAATTGTCCTAGGGCAAAGACACTGAACCCCCACACATTGGCCTTTATGTACTCATCAATGTGTGATTGTAGAGGGGGGGGAAGCACTGGTATACAGTATTGAGGGTGCATATATGTGATAAGAAGGGCTCTGCGAGTGTTTGTGAGAATGGCTGGATGTGAAACACAATTGTAAAGCGCTTTGTTGAACCTAGATAAGGTTCAAATGTGCTGTGTAAGTGTGGCCCATTTAACAGAGGCAATGTGGTGTTCAGTGCCTTGCCTGGGGACTTTCTGACATATCTGTCCCAGCGTCATTTTTGAAGAAAACATGAAAAAAAAAAAAAAAAAACTATTTCAACATAAGCCACACTTGCAGAAGGTTTTGTCTCAGTTCTTCTCTTTTCGCCTCTCCTGGATCTTTCCAGCGAGCTTTGAAGGAGAGTGTCATCACAATTTTTCATCACACATATAAAACTCTTACTGAATAGTTTTAATAGCTTTTTTTTTTCTTCCTGTTCTCACCCTGGGGAGCAGCTGTAGCTACTTAGTACTCTGTATATTAAACAGTTTTTACATTGTTTTTACTGCTGCATAGTAATGGTTGAACATAACGGCCCTGACACTGGAAGAGAGAGCGTTTCTTTGTTTGTTTGTCTGTTTTTTGATTGACAGCTTCTAACAATTATCTGATGGAAAGTCTCGACACGCTACGAAGAAACCCTTTAAATGAATTTAAAATCTTTGTTCATGTTGTTTCATATTGGCGAGCATGATTTATTTGATTTGGCGAATATGAACCAGTTAAATTTATGTCTCGCAATCTCACGGAATTATATTAGACTTCCTGTTTGTTATTCACTCAGCGTAATCATTATGTCATTAGGAAACTGCACCATGAATCTTACAATCACTTTAGTAGTTTGCGTCTGTGTTTTCGCTCTCTTAATAAATCTGTTTGTTTGCCAAAGCAGTTCATCTGATCCCACCTCGACGTTCCGATGTCGACGCGAGCTTGCGCCGTCTCTTTCTGTTTCCCTCCACCTATATCAGAAGCTCTTTATTACCAGAAAACAAGAGCAGATTTATGCCTTTGTCTGAAACAGAGGCGGGCATGCTTTACAGTGTGTCTTGAGTGATGAGTTGTGTGCAGGATTAGTTTTTTGGAGGAGAGGCGAGAGGAGAGGAGAGAGATAATGTAGAAGGACTGCTTCATTACCTCTCAGGGTCCATGCTGGGGTCTTTCTGTGTCACTCATCTTGGAAGGTTGCTGCTCCGTCTGTTTTTCTGGCCCTTAGTCGTGTCTGCTCCTTCCTCCTTTCTCGCTTCCTTCTAAGGCCATGATTTTTCTTCATACAAGGAGATGCAATAGATTGATGAGTAACTCTCACATTGAAAATGGATGCTCGGCGTAATTATCTACCATCATGGTGGCAGGCACAATAAATTTCCTGCTGACTTTGCCCCAACAGCTTTTCATCTGGCAATGTGGCTCTCAAGGATGAGCTAAACTTTCTTCCGAGTGAAAACCCTCTGCCCTGATGTTAATATTGTTTTAACAGAGGTAGGTTAGTGTTTTCAGCTCCCAGACGTTTCCTGCGGCTGCGTGACTCCTGTTTGATCGTTTCCCGAGTCGTGTGTTTGGCGATACGGCTTTCTTGTTTCTGCAAGTTGAGCTGCATTTCAAACGGAACGTTGGGCAAAGTGCAGTATTAGTTACTGCCTCAAACACACGGCTTCACACTTGTGCTTTTCAAGATCTTAACGTTTTGAGTGTAGGAGTTTCTGCATTCCATTTTTCTTCTGGCGAGAAAACACACACACACACACACACACACACACACACACACACACACACACACACACACACACACACACACACACACACACACACACACACACACACACACACACACACACACACACACTGAAGTATCAGAGTAACTGATTGGATGTTAACCAGTCTGGAATAAAACAGATGGAAGGCTGCGCTACGGCACCAAACTCAGGAAATGGATTTATTCCACCCACCCTCCTCCTGTTTTCCCATAATCCTTTACTGTCTTCAGGTCTCCCACCATTACTCGCTGACATACAGTGATATACTTTGCGCATGCTGTTAACCATTTCATCTTTGTCCGCAAAATGCAATCAGCTGCATTCTCTTTTAAGGCAGGCATCATATTAAATTTGTGGATGCCGGACAAGAATGATTAAAATTCTTGGGTGTAATCCTATTGGAGCAGCTGTTGCAATGCTTAATCAGAGCACCCCGCCTTTCACTCTCCACTTTCTGCGTATTACTGCACATTTTATTTCCCAGAACTTGATGTGGAGATTTTTAACAGATAGGCGCTGTCTGGTTTCTGCAGCCCGTTAACTGCAGAACAACTACCTGGAGATGAGAGGCGAGAGTAAGGGTTTAGTTTAGTAAACCATGCAGTCACTCCTTACTAAATAATGATAGAGAAGGAGGGGGGGGGGGGGTCGCTTTGTTTTACTTAATGTAAAACTGTGCTTGTGTTTATTTGTGCTATGCTTGTTTAACTGTCAAAACCTCTCTTTTGAAAGAAGTTATTTACCCCTCCGGCTACTTATTAATTGAACACAATGACTTATACATGACCACTGTCTTTTTTTCTCTTTTTTTTTAATTTTTGTTGCCACTCGCATCAATAATTCAGTTTTGTTAACTGACTGATGTAAAGTGGGCTAATCCCTTCATGAGGAGGAGAGGGTGAGGCTGAATTTTGTTAGCGAGTGTTTGTTAATGAATCAAGCTTGTATCATCGGTATGCACAATGTGTTTTTGTGTAATGTGCATGCGCGTGAGTGTGTTTTGTCTGGGTGGGAGCGGGGCTAATTTCCACCCTGCTAGGGTCCTGGTGGACTAAGCTGCTTTTGACCTGATAAGCTCATTAGAATTCCACACTAATTACAACAGGCCCTGTTTAGCTGTCACCAGACGAGAACAACAGGTCCCGACCACATCAGCCTAGCGAGCGTGGAGGAGGGAGGGAATTTAGGAAAGAGTGCATGTGTGCGGGGAAAATATGAGGAATAAAAAGTGTGAAGGGAAAACAAAAATGTGAAGAGAGAAAACAAGAATGGGATGAAGGGGGAAAGGCGTTGGTGTTAAAGGAATTGTTCAGCTGTCCTGGTGGAGACATAAAGCTGATTAAGAAAATTGTTATGACTAGTACAATGAGCGGTACGTAATCACAGTCAATCATCCAAGTTTGATGCAAACAAAAGAAGACGCTGACGGAAGAAGGAGAGAGAGACAGGTGGGAGGGAACAAGGGGAAAAGATTGTAAATTAGCCGGGCCGCCGCTGAGCGTTTTCTCTGACTTGTCGAGGCTAAACTGAGGGCAGCAGGGAGTGGGGCCCGATATGTCAGAATCTCCCTGGCAACCAATCCTTCAGCCGCCCACACACACACATGCCGATGCTCTCACTTACAGACACACTCCAGAAGCAGCGCCCTGTTGAGGCTGGGCCAGTGTGTTGTTTGCATCCAGGCTCAGATTAAATCTAATGCAGCCTGCAAATTTTACAGCCGGGTCTCTTTGCCTTTAAGACACGCTGAAAACCAAACTCTCTCTTCACTCTCACTCTAAAAGTCTTCTGCTTTCATTCTCCATTTCCCTCCACCCTCCTCATCTCTCTCAGTCTGTATTCTCACTCAGCCTTTTATATGTGCCCTTCTTATTGCTCGCAGTGTTTTTCTCTTTTAACCCGGGCAGCAGTGCCTGCAGTCCACATCGCTTGTTGCCATCAAGCGCATGTGTGCGCTTGCATGTTTACAAACGTCTGCATTATTAGGTTTGTGTGTTTGAGCCGTGGATGTCCTGTCTGGGGGGGATAAAAGCACTTACAGGGGACTGCTGCCTAGACCTCTATTATTTTTATTCATTTTCTATTTCCTTTCACACTGCTGCAGAATGTGAAAGGGAATTATTAGAGTATGTTGATTTGTTCTCCATGTCAGTATGAAGCAACTCTCTAATCCCAGTGTAGAAGCAGGGACAGTCATTCAGTGACTCGGTCTTTCATAGTCCAAAGTCACCAGAGCCAGAGGCCTCAGTCATTCACTTGGCTCCTCTGAAACACGGTGAGCCATCCCTCACAGCCACTGCTTGTGTGTAACAGAAGTGCATTAGATTGTTCATGTGTTTGTGGATACTTGTCGTGTGCACATCAATCCAATATTGATACTGGATGTTGATCTACTGGCTTGATATTGCTGGGAAGGCGCACAGGACACTGGATCTTGACTTCATGTCTATGACAGTGTGCACTCGTGTTTTACAACTAAATGTGGGTGCATTCCAGTATTATTTTAAAGGAGCTTGAGGCAGGATTGAGGCAGGATTTATGAAAAAAATTTGTATACGTTTTAAGTTTTCTAGTAATAATGTCAGATGAAGCGTTCCAAACCCAAAAGAATGAGCCCTCTAGTGTATCTCTCTGTTGCCTTGAACAGGCTGTGTGCTGCAAAATGTGCTGCAATTCGGGCCCAAATTTCCCGCGCTGGGGTGCGGATGTGACGTCACATGACGCTGCATGTGCGTTCTCCACGTTCTCCCGTGCCGGCTTCGCTGTTGGCTGCAGTACCCCCAACGGCCGCCGTGGTGAAGGGTGGCGCTAGAGAGTCTCATTTCTTAAAAGGAGTCTCATGCTCCTTTAAATATACATTAAAATGTATCCATCTCATATACTGTATACACTGTACACTATTAATATAAATTAATTTGGGAAGGGGCATGGTGGCGCCTGGGTGGGGTTGGAGAAAGGGCCTTTCTATGTGGAGTTTGCATGTTCTCCTTGGGTAGCTCACATTAGCTGCTGATGCATGTTTTTGTGAGGGTAGCTCACATTAGCTACCCTCACAAAAACATGCACAGGTCCTGGGCTATACTGCCCCCTCTGGCCAGCCGGGGGTCCAGATGGGGTGGGGAGGATCCGGCCGGAAAAACGTGATCCTTCCACGCGCTACGTCCGGCCAGAGAAGCCCTACCCTGTCTGGTGAAAAGATGCGGCCTGCTCACTCCTCAGGTTAAGGAGGAGACCTGAGCTCAGTGCAGGGCCCTCCCGGGGTTGGTAGAGGGAGCAATGCCCAGGACTATCACTTAGGTAGGAGCACTAGGTGATAAAAAGAAAAAAATCGGGATAAAAATATTTTAAAAAAATAATTTGGTAATAAAAAATTAGATCCTTTCAACTTTATGCTTTTATAGATCAGAACCTGATTTAAAATCCTGATTCTTATCAGTTATTCAGATTATCATCATGTTCTGACATTGTTGGGTTGAGCTCTTGGCTTTACCCGGCTATAGCAACACCCTGAGTCTTCTCTTTTCCAGTCATTCTGCTATAGCTTTGCTAGTTTTGATAGCCTGCTTATTGTTGTGGTATGACCCAGTTTCATACAAGCTTTACATGTGAGACAGATGGCCTCATATTTTACTTTTGAATGCTCTGATATGTAGAGTAGTTCATGGTTGGCTTAAAGACCACAAGGCGTCCAAGTCCTGTAGCTGCAAAGCAAGCCCAAATCATCACCACTCCACCATCACGCTTGACAGGAGGTATGCATAAAAAAAGAAAAAGGTGGACAAAATAAGCTGTTTTATTGCAAGTGAAATAGATTCAAATGATGTGAAAAATGATGCAAAAGTTTTGCAGGTGAATCTTACATTTCTTCTTGGTAATTCAAAGGTTTTCTAAGCAAATATAAGGTTTTGAATGCTGCTGAGGCAGAGCCTTAGGTGAAGGACGTAAGATGCATCTTTCTAGTTCCAACAAAAATGACATCAACAGTATTCAGAGTTCATGGATGAAAGAGGAGAGTGGGAGTGGAGACGACAGAGAGCGAGTGCAAAGTTTAAAAAAAAAAAAAGAAAATGAAAACAAAACTCTTTGTTGGTGCAACAAAGAGTTTCATGTTTAAATCTGTGACCGTAAATTACCTTTGTGAATATGTACGTGATTGTTGGGGAGCTGTCATTAAAGTCAGAAGTAGCCTTTAAAAAAAAAAAAAACTTTTGATTGCTTATTAAAGAAACAAAACTAATTGCATACATTTCAGCCAACCACTCTTTAGTCTCATCTGATCAAAAGCTATTGTGGTTTTTTTGATGTAACCTTTTTTACTTATACTGTCCTGCCGTGATTTTAGAGAAAATAGATCTACTCCTGGCAAACCTTACAATCAGGTTATGTTCAGTCATACTTGTCCAGTCTTTTTCTACTTGCATTATTATAAACTTTGTGATGAATTCAATATTCTAAACAGAGGCCTGTAGAGTCTGAGATGAATCTCTTGGATTATTTCCATGTTTATGTACCGTATTTTCCGCACTTTAAGGCACACTTAAAATCCTTACATTTTTTTCAAAAATTGGCAAAGCGCCCTATAATCAGGGGTGCCGCTGTTGTGCTTATTGACCTCAAACAAATTTTATCTGGTACACTGCGCTCAGAAATCTGTCAAAATATTTTAGTACGACTTTGGTAAGTGACGAAGCCGCTCCGCTTGATTGATGGTCGGGCAATTCAGCTGACACATTAAAGTCGGTCCTTAGTTGGATATGAGTTGCAATGTTAGATAACTAATTATGTAGTGCTGGCAAGCAACCACCATCCAACATCTGGTCAATGTTACCTTACTACAATTAGTTGTCAAGCCAATTTTCAAATCTATATCATAATCCAATTATAATCAATGTTGGAATACAACGTTGTCCCAACCTCACACTAACTTCAGGTGTCCGCTATTGCTGCCAACGATGAGCCAACCAGAGAACAGCACATAGTACAACGCTTACCTCCTCCACTTTTTATTTGTGGAACACGAAGGATTTAAAATGTGAGAGTATTTTTCTGTTTTAGTTACAACTGAATAATATTCTGAGTTATTGAGAATGAGTTGAATAAAGTTTGACTTACCAGACTGCTTTGTTTTATCATGTGCCTTACTGTATGAATGAAAATAGACCTGTTCACTGATATTGCGGTGCATCTAATGGTCCACAAAATACTTTATTTATTATTAATATTTTATTTCTTTCAGCATCGCACAGTCTCACATTAAGGTAGATTTGCTTGGACCTCCCGTAGGAACCAGATGCAGGAGACGGTGGCAGCCGGAGTAACAAAAAACCTGATTTATTAACTTAACAAAACCAAAGCACTGCTGAGCAGGATGGCAAAAAACAAGAGCCTAAACTTGACAGAAACCAAAAAAACACGACACGAACCATAATGGAGAGAACAGATCTCCAGGGAGCACGAGAAAGAAGACAAGACAAGATATACACAGAAGGATTGATGAGACACAGGTGCAAACGATCAGGGCAGATGGGAACAAGGGAGGTACAGACAAAACTTAAACACAAGGAGGTGGGATTTCATAATAAACCGGGAAACTAAATAGAAAAACTGTGACATTCTGTACATTGTCATCTGTGTTGAATGTTTGCAGTTGTGAATAACTTTTCTCACTGTAAAACGATAGATTGTTTGGAACCCATCCTGGGTTGATGAGCAGCAAAAATAGCTTTTTTTTTTAGGTCATTTCTGGTGTCTTTCCTTTGGGCATTGTGTTAATGAACGCATGCATTCTTGTAGAAGCAGTTAGAAAATACACAAATTTTCACATTTGGATTGTATTTGTATTTACGTAGTTTTATGACCTGACACGTATAACTTTAAAATTTAAATACGTTGTTTTGACTTTTGTTGTTTGTTTTTTTAAATACACAAATGTGAAATTTCTTTGTATGTATGTATATATATATATACACACACACATATGTATGTCCCCCATCACTGTTCAGCTCTCAGTCGTTTACTAAGACAACTACAGAGATGAAATGCTATAAAAGTCTGGGAGTACAGCAGCCAGTTGCATCAATAGTAAAGCATGCACTCTTAGAGGATTGTGCTTACCAATCTTTGTAATGAAATGCATAATTCAACATTTAAGTTAGGCTATTTCTTTTTTTGAGAATGTGTTATGTCTCGGTAGGCGTTGGGCTCAAGTGCACGACACAGGATGGCAGAGATTTGGTTTAATGCCCGGGAGGGCCTTTATTGCTGTTTGTGGGGGAAAGGGGTTGAGGCCTGGCGGGCTGGATCCAAGGCAGGCTGGGGTGACAGCAGGGTGAAGGAGTGGAGTAGGTGGGTAAGGGGTCAAGCCAGACTGCAGCACAACGGTGAGGGTAAAAACTGTGGGGCAAACAAAAAGGAGGCAGTTATCAAAAAATCACAAAAGGTAGCTTCAGGAGTGTCAACATATAACGAGCAGCTATGTATGCGACAGACAGGATACTTGCCAGGCCATTCTTAGGGAAGATCTGGCGATGAGTGGCTGGAAAACCGGGGTTTAAGTAGGCAGAGGGATCTGATGAGGAGTGGCTGCAGCTGTGCTGGACCTGGCTGGAAGCTCCTTCCCCAATCACCCACAACTCACATCACCTGCGGCGAAGAGCACGCTGTGCACGAGCTGTGGGGGTGGGGCAGGCTGGTTGTTGTGGAGGGTGAGTGTTAGGTGGAATGAGTGGAGGTGACACCGTAACAGGACCCCCCCTCGAGCGGGAGACTCCTGGCGACCTGCCGGGGGCGTCCGGGTGGGCCTGGTAGAACTCCCGGAGGAGAACGGGAGACATGATCTGGGACCGGGGAATCCAGCTCCGCTCCTCTGGTCCATACCCCTCCCAGTCGACCAGGTACTGGAAACCCCGGCCACAGCGACGGGCCTTCAGAAGCCTCCTCACTGCCCACTGGGGGTGGCCATCCACCAACTGGGGAGGGGGCGGTGGGGGGGCTGGGGGTGACAGGTCACTGGTGACAAAGGGCTTTAACCGGGAGACGTGGAACACCGGGTGGATACGTCGGAGGGAGTGAGGGAGGACCAGCCGGACAGCAGCGGGGTTGATGACCCGGTCAATGGTGTAGGGCCCGATGAATCTTGATGCCAGCTTCCGGGATGAGACGTTGAGAGGGAGATCAGCTGTGGATAACCAGACCTGCTGGCCGGTCTGGTACTCTGGGGCTGGAGACCGGCGTCGGTTGGCACTCCTGGTGGCTCGGGCGGTCGCCCGGAGCAAGGCAGTGCGCACAGAGGTCCAGACCCTATGACAACGACAGAGGTGAGCCTGCACCGATGGTACCGATGCCTCAGTCTCCTGAGCTGGCAGTAGGGGAGGCTGGTAACCCAGGGAGCACTCAAAGGGTGAGCGACCGGTGGAGTCATTGACCATTGTGTTCAGGGAGTACTCAACCCAGGGTAAGTCCTTGCTCCAGGATGATGGGTGAAGGGAGGACATGCACCGAAGTGCCGATTCAAGGCTCTGGTTGGCCCTCTCAGCCTGCCCATTGGTCTGAGGATGGTACCCAGAGGAGAGGCTGACAGTGGCCCCAATCCCTGAGCAGAAGGCCTGCCACACCTTGGAAGTGAACTGGGGGCCACGGTCAGAAACGACATCCTGGGGGAGCCCATACAGACGGAATACATGGGTGGTGAGGAGGTCTGCCGTCTCCGCAGCCGTCGGTAGCTTTGCCAGGGCCACCAACCGCACGGACTTAGAAAACCGGTCCACAATGGTGAGGATGACAGTGTTGCCCTGGGCTGGAGGGAGACCAGTAACAAAATCCACGGAGACGTGGGACCACGGCCGGCTGGGCACAGGGAGAGGCTGCAGCAGGCCAGACGGCGGTCGGTGGGATGCCTTGCTGCGAGCGCAGGTGGGACAGGCAGAAACAAACTCCCTGACGTCCTTGGCCATGGTGGACCACCAAAATCGCCGACGTAGGAAGGACAGGGTACGTCGGATACCAGGGTGGCAGGCAAAGCGGCTGGAGTGACCCCATTGCATCACCTGGGTCCTGACGGAATCTGGGACGAAGAGACGGCCCTGTGGACCCGTCCGGGGGTCGGGCTGGGTAAGCTGGGCCCTTCTTACCACCGTCTCAAGGTCCATGGTGACCATGCCGATGACCCGGGAGGAAGGAAGGATGGTGTCGGGAGTGGTCACCTCCTCCCCTGCCGCATGAAGCCGCGACAGGGAGTCAGCCTTGGCGTTCTGGGCCCCCGGGCGAAACGTGATGGAGAAGTCAAATCGCCCGAGGAACAGGGCCCAGCGTGCCTGCCGCGAGTTCAGCCGCCTGGCCGACCTGATGTATGTCAGGTTCTTGTGGTCTGACCAGACGGTGACGGGATGCTGGGCGCCTTCCAGCCAATGACGCCACTCCTGGAATGCCTCCACGACAGCCAGCAGCTCCCGGTTACCGATGTCATAGTTGGCCTCAGCGGGGGTATAGCGGCGGGAGAAGAAGGCACAGGGGTGCATCCTCTCGTCTGCTGACCGCTGTGACAGGACGCCGCCAACGCCAGTGTCCGAGGCATCCACCTCGATGATGAAGGGCTTGGAAGGATCCGGGTTGACCAGGACTGGTGCCGAGGTGAAGCGCCTCTTCAACTCAGCGAAAGCAGCGCTGGCTGCAGATGTCCAGTGGAAGGGGCGCAGAGAGGAGGTGAGGGCAGTGAGTGGGGCAGCCACCCGACTGTAGTCCTGAATGAATCGCCGGTAAAAGTTAGCGAAGCCGAGGAAGGACTGCAGCTGTTTCCGGGTGGTGGGTTGGCTCCACTCGACGATGGCCTGGATCTTTCTAGGGTCAGGCCGAGTCTGCCCACCCTCCACGATGAACCCCAGGAACTCCACAGAGGGGGCATGGAAGGTGCACTTCTCAGCCTTGATGAATAGGCGGTTCACCAGGAGGCGCTGGATGACGAGTCGAACATGCTGGACGTGCTCCTCGGCATTCCTGGAGAACACCAAGATGTCATCTAGGTAGAGGACCACAAAGATGTCCAACATGTCCCTAAGGACATCGTTCATTAGGGCCTGGAACACTGAGGGGGCGTTGGTGAGGCCGAAGGGCATGACCAGGTATTCGTAGTGGCCACGGGGGGTCTTGAACGCTGTTTTCCACTCATCCCCCTCACGAATCCGGACCAGGTGGTAGGCGTTCCGGAGGTCCAACTTTGTGAAGATGGTGGCCCCAAGGAGGGGCTCGAAGTTGGAACTCATGAGGGGGAGAGGGTAGGTGTTCCGGATGGTGATGGCGTTGAGCCCACGGAAGTCAATGCAAGGCCGGAGAGACTCATCCTTCTTTTTCACGAAGAAAAACCCTGCTGCCACCGGGGAGTGTGAAGGACGGATGAGTCCCTCGGCCAGGCAGTCAGAGATGTAATTGTCCATGGCCGCTTTCTCAGGGGGAGCAAGGTTGTAGAGGCGACTGACCGGGAGTTCGCTGCCAGGGCGGAGGTCAATGGCACAGTCGTAAGACCGGTGAGGAGGCAAGGTGCGGGCTCGCTCCTTGCTGAAAGCCTCTCCGAGGTCGTGGTAGACTTCAGGCACCAAGGAGAGATCAGGGGCAGCAGGAGGTGGTTTGGGGGGTGACAATGGGACCGGTGCGGCACGGAGACACCGTGCGTAACAGGCCGTGCTCCAGCTCAGGATGCGTCCCTCACCATAGCTGACATGGGGAATGTGGAGTTCCAACCAAGGTCGACCCAGGATGAGAGGGGAGTGGGGGGACCTCAGGATGTAAAATCGAACCTCCTCCACATGGTTCCCAGACATGGTCATGGTGAGGGGGCTCGAGCGATGGGTGAGGGGTCCCAGATTGTGTCCATCCAGTGCTGACACAGCGAGCGGAGACTCCAGGGTGACAAGGGGAATTGCCGCTGAGTCAGCCAGTTGAGCGTCCAGAAAGTTGTCATCTGCCCCCGAGTCGATGATGGCCTCCAGAGGGAGAGTTCTGCCAGGCCACGAGAGGGTGACTTTAAACTTGGCTGGGTTGGTGGTTGGTGGGGAATGAGTAACACGGCTCACCCGGAATCCCCCCTCGGGTGGGCCTACTCTTTTGGCAGTACAGGGCAGGTGTCACGGAGGTGCCCCTTCCTCCCACAGTAGAGACACAAGCCCTGAGCCCTTCTCCGTTCCTTCTCAGCCCCTGTGAGACGGGCCCGGCCTAGTTGCATGGGTTCTTCACCAGGGGAAAGAGAGGCGCTCAGCTCCGCTGCAGAAGGGGGATTAGCTCTGGGTGCGGACCGTGGGCCGAAATCCGGGAGGCAAGGTGAGGTTGTCTGGTGGCGTCCTCTTTCTCTCCGGCGCTCCCGGATGCGCCTGTCCACATCGATGGCCGTGGCCACAAGTTCATTAAGGGTGGTGGACTTGTCCCTGACGAGTTCGTCCTTGACAGCCTCACTCAGACCCTGGCGGAAAGCACACTTCAGCCCGGCATCATTCCACCCACTGCTGGCAGCCAGGGTGCGAAACTCGATGGAGTAGGCTGCAACTGTCCGGCTTCCCTGGTGGAGGGACATCAGCCGTACCCCGACATCCTGTCCTGCAGTGGGGTGGTCAAAAACCCTCCTGAACTCAGTGAGGAAGGCAGCATAGTCATTGAACAAGTCGGGGCGGGTGGAGAGGATGGACTGCGCCCAGTCCAGGGCGTCACCGGTGGTGAGGTTGGTGACGAAGGCGACACGGGATGCAGGTGAGAAGAACTGGCTGGGTTGGTGGGAAAACAGCAACTCACACTGCATCATGAAGCCTCGGAAATGGGCAAAGGTTCCGTCGAAGGGGGGTGGACTGGCAAGGCGGGGTTCACGGGGCTGGCCAGCTGGGGGAGCAGCTGGAGCAGGGACCTGGGGAGCAGCTTGAGCAGCGGGGGGGGCGGGGGGTTGGGGGACAGCTGCAAGTGCAGTAACCTGTGCCGTCAGAGCCTGGGTCATGTTGAGGAGTTGCTGGACCTGGGCGTCACGTCGCTCCTCGTTAGCCTCCTGGACCGCCAGGCGGGTGTTCAGAGCCCGGACCGCTGTAGAGGCCTCTGCGAGGGCGTGGGAGTGGTCGGCAAGGACCCTCTCCTGAGTTTGGAGAGGCGTGAGTGTGGGGCCAGGGGACGAAGCTTGCATCAGGCTCCCTGTGTCGGCTGAGTCAAATTCCATGGCCAGATCTTCTGTTATGTCTCGGTAGGCGTTGGGCTCAAGTGCACGACACAGGATGGCAGAGATTTGGTTTAATGCCCGGGAGGGCCTTTATTGCTGTTTGTGGGGGAAAAGGGTTGAGGCCTGGCGGGCTGGATCCAAGGCAGGCTGGGGTGACAGCAGGGTGAAGGAGTGGAGTAGGTGGGTAAGGGGTCAAGCCAGACTGCAGCACAACGGTGAGGGTAAAAACTGTGGGGCAAACAAAAAGGAGGCAGTTATCAAAAAATCACAAAAGGTAGCTTCAGGAGTGTCAACATATAACGAGCAGCTATGTATGCGACAGACAGGATACTTGCCAGGCCATTCTTAGGGAAGATCTGGCGATGAGTGGCTGGAAAACCGGGGTTTAAGTAGGCAGAGGGATCTGATGAGGAGTGGCTGCAGCTGTGCTGGACCTGGCTGGAAGCTCCTTCCCCAATCACCCACAACTCACATCACCTGCGGCGAAGAGCACGCTGTGCACGAGCTGTGGGGGTGGGGCAGGCTGGTTGTTGTGGAGGGTGAGTGTTAGGTGGAATGAGTGGAGGTGACACCGTAACAGAATGCATTTCTTGTTGGCAGCTTTTGTAAACACAGGTTGAGGCGTAGCCGTTGAGTAATAGCTGCCACGACTCGTTAGTTAGTTCTCAGTATTTGTGTTGATTATGTGATTCTGAAGATTATCTTTGGAAAAAATGTAGGGTTTTTTGTTATTTTTAAAAAATATGTTGTATATAGGTAGAGATGGAAGTGCTTTGTGCCATTAATTTCCAGTGCTCCACAAATGTATTTCTTCTATTTCTAGAAAGCAAAATGTGACCAAAACTAATAATTAATAGTTAATACATGTAAAAAATACAAAAAAAAACATTTGTTTTTGGCAAGGACATCAGATTTAATTTGTATCTTCCTAATGACCTTTAGCTGTTTTAGTTTTCTTTTTACAGTCCTGCATAACTTACTTTATGCCAACATGTCCTGGAAGATGCTACAGGTACCTGTTTGTTCAACCCAATCCAGTTAATGAAAAAGTGCTTTATATACATTTTCCATCTAACAAAAATCCGAATCACTTGTCAGGTATATGGAAATTCAGCTAAAATTGCATATGTTAATTGACCACTTGGAGTTTCTGGATTTGGAGAGTTACACCCTGAGATGATCCCCAGTGTTTATGCATCAATATTAAGACTGACAAGTTAAATTGCTGCATTCCCAGTAAAGTATGTGCAGGCACACCGTGTGTGTGTGTGTGTGTGTGTGTGTGTGTGTGTGTGTGTGTGTGTGTGTGTGTGTGTGTGTGTGTGTGTGTGTGTGTGTGTGTGTGTGTGTGTGTGTGTGTGTGTGTGTGTGTGTGTGTGTGTGTGTGCGTGCGTGCGTGCGTGTGTGTGTGTGTGTGTGTGTGTGTGTGTGTGTGTGTGTGTGTGTGCGTGTGTAATTGATGGGCAGCTTCCTCCAGGCCAGTGCATGTGCCTTCCCTCAGCACTGGGTGGACAGAGCAGAGATGAGTGGGTTAGCCTCTGGCACACTTTTTTATCCTGGGACCAGCAGCTGCTGGCTCCAGCCATCTTTGGCACTGGATTTTTTCCCCAGGCCATCCAGAGGATGAGTACCTCTGGAGATGTGCATGATTATACTGTCAATGTGTGTGTGTCTGTGTGTACATGTGTGAATGTCTGTTGTTGTTTTGTGTCTGTGTGTGAGGCAAATCTTTTAAGATCTTACCTATGTGCTTTGGAGCGCTGATGAATTTGTGCAGCCATGTACATGCACATAAAAATTTCATGAATGTGCAATGAGGTTGTTGTTGATTTTCTTTTAGTTTTTTGCCACATTTTGAGAAATATATGTCCTTAAAAGCTTAGGCTTAGGCAGTCTGCAGTCCTTGGGGGAGAGGCGGCGACAACTGCCTGCACTTGGACCGAACGTTTGGGTGTCAGTCACTACCATCACGTTCCTCGTTCGTTCCCCTTCAACAGCATCTTCATTCCTTTCTCATTCTTCCTGTTTCAGACTCTATGTCATCCTGGTGCACGGGTTTCAGCCATTTCCAAACTGAAATCTGCCGCCATGACAGACAGTCTCCGTCTCGGTCCGTCTTCCTTTCTGTCTCTCGCTCATCCCTCCATCTTAATTTAAGAAACAGCAGAGCGATCGATAGGTGGTCACTGGCTCTTTTCTCCCAATCCTTCTCCATTTTATTATTCTTTCAAACAGTCACACGTTGATGGTCCTCCTGAGATCTCGGTTGTGTAGTTACTAATGCACACAGGCACACAACTATATGACACAGATCTGGGATGTTGCTGCATTATGACATTGCAGGGCAGGACCGCATGTACATCTAGGAACACATGTACATCATCATTCACATCCTCACTTCATACATTATAGGCACACTGACTAAAGATGTATTCATACACTATTGTATTCAAGCACTGTAATTTAAGCAAACACATACTATCTGACACAGAATTGAGACCGACCTAGGATACCCTTGACTAAGTAATGATATGTATTGGTAACAGATCAGCTGCATTCAGGAGGAGCAGTGAGGGTAGTATCAGTTATACAATATAACCTCCCCGAAATGTCTCATTGGTTTTATATACATATATATACATATATATATATATATATATATATATATATATATATATATATATATATATATATATATATATATATATATATACACACACACACATATATCCTGTATACACATATATACAGGACTGTCTCAGAAAATTTGAATATTGTGATAAAGTTCTTTATTTTCTGTAATGCATATATATATATATATATATATATATATATATATATATATATATATATATATATATATATATATATATATATATATATATATATACCTACAGTACAGACCAAAAGATTTGACCCACCTTTTCATTCAAACAAATTATATCTAATTGTGTGTGTATATACGCCACCAAAGTTCTTCTGATGCTCCTGTTGTTCTGTATTTTGTACTTTTGTTCATCCTGATCCCCTGCCTACTTCAGCACTTATTGTTCATGAAGCCCTTTTTATTTGAAAGTCCTGCCTCATGATTCTCCTGCACTTGAGTCTTCTCCTTCCAGATTGTGACGGTGATGGCTGATGATGTAAACCCTGGTATACTATGTGCAAGTAAACTAACTCACCGTCTGCTCCTTTTTCCCCATTGTGCTAAAGAATTCCCAAGTGCTGGATCTCAAATAGTGAAGGCACTGTTGAGTTTCCTGCAGAGTTTCTTGCTGCACTATACCATGTAATTCAACTGTAATGCTAAGATCAACAGAAACTGACTTGTGTCCCTGTACTGCTTCAGCAAATGCACGAAGAAAGGAAAAGAAAAAAAAATTGTTTTAGAAAATCCATTCATCAATCAATATTTTGCATCGCTTCAATCCTGCTCAGGGCCATAGGCGTCCGCTGACTATCCCAGCGGGGTACACCCACAGGTTGCCTCTCATTTTAAAAAATCACTTTTTTCTAATTTATGAATGACTTCTGAATCTTGTGAAATGAAAAGGAAGCTTCTAATGTGAAACAATTTTTACCTTCCACATCCTTTATTTGTAAAAACAAATATTGTTTTTTTCTCTAATTTGTCTTGGTGCATACATATGGATATAAATACACACACACCTGCAAACTTACGTGACATCCAGTGTTTTAAACAAATTACTTTGTCCTTTATTTTGTTTTAAATAATCCTCAGAATTATACAGTTTTCATTATATCCCCCACCTATACTTACCCAGCCCATAAAACCTATTGCCACGCCACAAACCAAAACAACAAAAGCACTGATGCAACAGAAACGCATCCCTCCACATGGCCCCAAAATTGCAAAACTCACACTAAATATTATCCAGTTCCCACTACCAAATGCCCACTATGCCCCTTTATTAGGGTTTTCTCTGGTTATTGCAGAGCTTTTAGCTGCAACTTTACTATTGTTTCTTCGTTGACTGAGTGCTTCTGTCAAAGCAACGCAAGAGGTGGGGGACAAGTTACAGTGCTGAAAATACGTCATTGGTTAGATAATCTCAAAGCCAATTGTCAACTGAAATAGGAAGAAGCAAAAGCAGTGAGTATTTTGTTTATTTGCTGTTTCTTTTTTTTTTTTGGGGGGGGGGTGTTTGTTTTGTTATTTTTTTTCTTATTCTTCTTTTTCATAGCTGTACATATTTATATATGAATAAGAACAGTTCCAGTTCAGCACAGTTCAGGACGACAAAGCTCCTGTCTGTCTTTCTGCCTGTCTGTCTGTCTGCACCTCAGTCCCCCCGTGACCTCTTTGATTCAGCATTTTATGCTTTGGCTCCAGGAGCGAGCAGAGTGATATGTTTTGATGAGACAGTTATTAAGGAAGCATTTCTCATCCATGTGAAGCTGCCGGCCTCCATCAATTACCCAGAATGTGGCAGGGTGCTGTCGTCCTCTCCTCTCTCCTATTTATGACTCTGCTTTGACTCAGACTGAAACTTTCAATTTACACATGGCCACAAATCACCCGAGCTAACTTCAGAAAGCTAAGCTGTCCATGATGTAAGTCGGTTTGATGGTGCATGTTGGGCTAATAAGCTGGAACTAAAAGACGCATGTGCATTTCTTTGATACAAGGACTTTGCTTTTAAATGTTTGAATGTTTATTCTGCAAGCTGAAGCCAGATTGGATATGAAGAAAGAGTTATGTGACTTTCATCTCCTTGATAGATTTCAGTATGGATAAAGAGAGCAGATTATTTTTTGCCACAGTGTCTCCTTGATATTTGTGACCATCTGTGATGGAAAGGATGCCAAATCATATCATAGAGTCTAGTGTAGTTAAGACAATCTAATCTGAAAATCACTGCTTTATGAGAGAAATGTTTGCTGCATGAGCTGTTTCAACTTAAATTTAACTTTGACCATCTTGACTTCTGTTTGAGTCTGGATCCAGAGAGCTACCTTTCATCAGCTTAATTCTCCCTCAGCCGTCGTCTCCTCAGAAGTTCAATCAGATTGAGTAATGCAGGGAAATTGAAGATGATAGAGAAATCTGCTGCTTATGTTGCGACTGAGGTCTTTAACTTAAAATGTGCAAGGTTTTATCACGCTGTGTAGCCGTGTCTAGGATACGAGTGTGTTTGAAACCTTGCTATGTTTGTTAATTAATGCAATGTTTTCTTTGCAGGGCAAAGGGGCAAATTTAGTAACTGTGGTGGGTGAATAGATCAAAGCTTATGTCATTCTAACTTTAAAGGTTTGCTATTATCGCTCACTTTTATGCCTACAAAGTGGTCTGTAGTTCATAAAATAATCATAAACATTATAATCTCCTTCTTGCACAAACATCTTATCGTAAACAACAGCAAACATGAAATATCATTAAAAGATAAAAAATAAAACCAACATAAAAGAAGCTGAATAAATTAGTGATTAGGAGTTGTGTTTTTTTCTCTTTTTTTTAACTCGCACATAAAGGCACAAATGAAAATGGATTTCAAGAGATTAGACATATTTTCCCAAATTGCATCGATTAAAATGTCATACATGACAATGACGCAGCTGCCTTTTAGAATCCGGGCCTCTTAGATGAGTCCCTGTTTTAAATTAAAAGGTGTGGGGGATTCAATTTTTCATGAGTGCTTTTAATTTTTCAGATACTTGCTCTCAGAAAGTGAGGACATGCCTTTGTTCATTCAAAGCTGCCTTTGAAAAAGTAGCTTGAGAAGAAGTGATTTCGCTGATATCAACTTAACACAAACAAGTGCAGACGCCCTCCCCAACTCAAGACCATATCACACGGAGCCCAAGGATGGCAGACTTTCACTTTTAAAAGACTGTTATGGAAAGACCCATTACAGTGCAGAAGGTTTCAACCTCAATTATATGGAGAATATATTGTAGTCAGGCTGCTAATGAAAATGGAGTAGAGTGTCTACTCTTCCAAACGGCTTTCTGTGAAAGATGGGGGAAGTAATCTATTCTCTTTACGAGGAGCCATACTTTTTTCCCCTCTGATTGCCACAGCTTTAATGAAGAGATTACATACCTGAGGGGAATAATTCAGGAGCACAGCATCAGGCAACATATTGGATGTGACTCTAAAATGGAAGTCAGGAAAGCAGATCTTTATGTGACGTGCTTCAAGATGTGTGTGTGTTGGTAAAACCTTTTTGCTGATGCCTCTCGGGCCGTTAATGGCTCCTGTGTCTCCCTGCGCTGACTTCTAATGCAGAGAGCAGAGGGGCACATGTATCTCTTCTCAATACAGATATGGTTTGTGCCGCTCTGCCGTGTAGCTCTCGCGGATGTTGCTGAAAGGTCAGCTCTGACTTTGCCCCCCCTGCAGCTACAGGATTCTTTGCAGCAAACTATCGCAGCTAGTTACAAACTGAGCGGTTGCACTGAGTCCGCGATCCTTTCAGAAGTGGACCAAATAAGACGGAATAAGCTGCAGCAGGACTTTTGTCTGCCTTGTACCAGACAGGGTCTTCAACTCACTTGATTCTGTCTGACATTGCCTATTGATTTCTGTGGGGGATTGATTTTTTTTCCCAGCTCCTCAATAAATACCAATAAAGCCACATGAAACTTATGTCAAGTTAAGTTGATGCAAATGCATAACAATGCTGACATTACATTCATTTCTTTTTCGCAGTGTTTTAGGAGTAGGGTACAAAATCCTTACATTTTGTACTCTGTAAGTGAGCACTGCTGATTTCAAATCATCGTATCACATTTCTGGAGATTCTCCTCAATGGCTAACTGCTATTTTTGGGCCAGTAGATTTTCACCTCAGATTTTAACCCTGGTCATTTTTGATTGTGGCTCTTTAATGCTGCTGTATGAGTAACTGTGAGTAACAGTAACAGTCACTGGGCAGGCTACTTGCACAGCGGGTGGCCGTACCACAGCCTCTCGAAATTTGAAAACAACTTTGTTGGCAGAAATTTCATTTCATATATCAATTCTCATAGTCTTTTAATTATAAATAATAAATGAAAGAGTAATGATCCATATTTTGACAGCCTTTCATGTGAACAAGCATCCATTATTTTTTCTTCTGCACTGTTCGCACATTCTTTTTAGCTTTTGCAATGTGAAATGTCACACACAGATCGTGGATTTCTTGTGAGCATTTGCAGAAGAGTGCATACAGAGCTTTACACACTGAACAGATAAAGACATTTACATCACAGGGAAACAAGGTATCATGGATTGGCCCTTAGCTGGAAGATTGACAAAATAAGTACAGCTGTGACTAATTCAGTTTCCGTCGCTATGGCAGGAAAAAATATTCAAAGCTTTTTTATTGGCAAACAAGTGTGGTTCGCATGTGCAATATCAAACAAGGGAGGTCTACACTCATACACACATGGTGTTCCACCATAAATAAGTCAATATTTTAGGGATAAATGTGTTGGGGAAGCAGTCAGTTTGCTAACTCGTTACGTAATCTAAAGTGCATCACACCCTCAGAGGTCTCCAGCATGCCGTCATCCACATGTCATCGTTCACATTCATGACTGCTGTTGAGTGAAAATGCTGATACTGGCTGTTTGCAAAAGCCCCCAGAAAAATAGCAAACACAAAAGAAATCCAGATGAGCAAATTGAAAAAGCTAAATATGCTGGCAGATTCCTAAAAATGTAAATCAAAATGAGTCATGTTCAAAAACTTAAACTGATGTAAAGACTGGATTCATTGGTTGATGGCTGGGATTTCAGTATTTTTAAAAGATCTTTATTTAGACTGAGTAAGTTAATGAAATCATCATGTTTGAGTAAGTTCATGGGAAAGTTTATCAGTCAAACATCTTAGGTGATCCTCAGTGTTATATTTATGGAAAATAACATTTAAACATGACATATATATCTATCCTCATCTTTTAAATAATTTTAAGTTAAAATAAATCATTGTTAGTGAACATTGGTGTATGAAGTAGCATTGAGCTAAGGCTGTGGCAAATATTGTGTCCATTAAAAACTGGCAAGAAAAAAAATGAATAAATAAATAATGAAGTGAACAAATATTTAGTCATTAAACCTAGGCACCTTTAGTTTTTTTCTTTTTTCCCTTTGTTCATTTTCATTTTTTACCGGCTCTTTGACAGAAATACAGGCTATAATCTTGGGCGCCACTTACGAGGTTTTGCAGACAATGTGCAATCAGTGTTGTTTATATTTATATCTGTCCTCCAATTCAGTCCAATCAATTGCGCTGTGACTGATGTTTGCTGTGACTGTGTTCAAAAGAGAAGCTTTTTTCGTTAATCAAGCGCCGTAAATGCCGGTCTTGGTAAACCTGACTGACACTAAAGATTCTGTACAGACTCAAATATGTAAATGCAAAACTCTAGCAAAACTAGACGGAGGAAAAAAGAGAAAAAATCTAGTGATTCAAGTCTGAGCTGAGAAAGATCACGCCTGGGTTAATACACCAAGCCAGGGGGGAGATAAAAACAAAGAGGCAGGAAGAGGGAGAAATAAGATTTCATTTAAGAGAGCCTGTCACTGCCTCAGAGACGGTGCGAAGATGTGCAGCTGACCGTTGGAAGCGGGAGCAGGGGTCACAAAAGTTGATCAAATTCTGCCAGTCGCTGCCAACAGTCTGATTAAGAGGTGACGAGGAGGGCAAGCCGACCATCATCTTTTCAGGTGAATTCACTCTGGGGTGCGTGTCAAGGTCGAAGCGGCAAAGGGCGGAGAAAGTTCAAGGACCTTAGATGGAGTGATGATCAGGAAAAGGCATTAAAATTACTCCTCAAGTTGTTGTTTCCACCGATTATTAGGATGTTTTATGATTTATTTAATCCTCAACACATAAAATTTGATTTCTTTTGCATCAGTTGTCCTTGAGAGCAGAGCAATATAATACTACCAAAAGACTAGAAGGTTTCTTAATACAGTAATACAGAGGTTTCAGGTATGACTGCCATGACCCTTCTGTTAAAGAAAGAAAAAACCCAGAATGGAAAAACTTCAAACTGACAAAAGTAATAATAGATAGTCATTTACTGAAAAAATCAGACCTTCGATTTTGAAATGTGGTTCAACAGCTTCATTTAAACTGACTAATTAAACTCTCCTGGATGAATCAGTTAATACTAAACATAATTTGATCATAGAGAAATGTTAAGCTAAAGCATATCCTGTAATTTACATCACAACCGTCTTTAGTTTTGCAGTCAGCCAGTCTGACAATCAAAAGTGTTAAAAGTCGTCACTCTGCTGTTTGGTATATCACGGTGTTCACCGTACTCAAGGTGGACCAGAGAACGCAAAGGAGAGAGTTGTCTGAGGACATCAGAGAGGAAAATTACAGACAAGCATGTTAAAGGAAAAAGCCATGAGACCATTCTCCAGGGCCGCTCGATGTTCCTGTGAATATAGTTGCAAATTTCATTTAGACATTTAGTGTCCATGAGACTGTAGCCAGACTCCCTGGACGTGGCTCCAGAGGAAAATTGAAGAAATGGGTAATACGAATGGTAACCAAAGAGCCAAGAAAAACCTTCTTTTTTTTTCAGATTCAGGGTTAAATCATAGGTCAAGATAAATCAGTGTCAGATCACACCATCTGTCAATGTTTGAGCCATAGTGGACGGCCAAGGAAAATTCAACAGTTTGGGTCCTCCAATAGGAAAGTGACTCAAAACACAGCTTAAAGGAGCTTGAGGCCGGATTGTGGCAAGATTTATGAAAAAAATCCGTATACATTTTAAGTTTTCTAGTAATAATGTCAGATGAAGCGTTCCAAACCCAAAAGAATGAGCCCTCTAGTGTATCTCTCCTTTGCCTTGAACAGGCTGTGTGCTGCAAAATGTGCTGCAATTCGGTCCCGAATTTCCCGCGCTGGGCTGCGGATGTGACGTCACATGACGCTGCATGTGCGTTCTCCCCGTTCTCCCGTGCCGGTGTCGGTGCTTTTTTTTCCCACCTGCTTTTTTTTACCGGCTCCCCGTACGTGATGACGTTCCGTCTTGTGATATTTTAACTCTAATATTTTTTTTAGCCTATGTCAGTAAGATCACTGATAATTCTGATAATTTCTTGTATATGTTTCTTCTCCCTTTTACCTCCACTATGATCTGCTGCTTCTGACTTTACAGAAGTGTATGTCTCTTTATGTTCTCATTGTTGAATCTGTAAATGTCTAAGCAAAATAGTCATAATACATTATATAGATATAATTAAAGAAATGTAACGTCAACTAAGCGCTCACTGATTAATCTGCAATTGCCAAAAAAGACGTTTTGAATGTGAAGACATGGTGAAAAACTACCTTCCTAGCTTAACATGGCAAAAAAATACCATCGCGGGGAAAAAATGCACACTTCCGGGGAAAATATTGCAGCCCGATACAATCTGGTACCCACACCGGCTTCACTGTGGGCTGCAGTACCCCCAACGGCCATCGTGGTGAAGGGTGGCGCTAGAGAGTCTCATTTCTTAAAAGGAGCCTCAAGCTCCTTTAAAACACAGAAGAAGAGTAAGAACAAAACATAGGGCTATTCTGAAGTGATACAAATTGACTTTGTTAGTGTGCTTTGGATCACTGTCCTGTTGCCATCACATTTTCGAGAATTCTGACTGCAAGTACATCTTACCCTACCTTATCTTATCTACTCCTACACCACCGTACCTGGCAGTGGCTATGAGGCATTTCTGCTGAAATACTGTTTGGTTTTGGACAAATAAGCCATTCAACATTAAAATCTCCACTTTGATCTAATGTGTCCATCGGACACTGTTCCAAAAGTCTTAGTAGTGAGTAGTTTTGTAAACTTCAGTCGTGCTCTTAGAGAGAGGAGGTCTCCCCATTGTTACCTTTCCAATAACTGGTCAGTTTACTAGGTACACCTGTAATACCTAATAAAGTGGTTAGTGTATACCTAATAAAGTGGCCGGTAAGTGTTGATGTTTTAAATGCTTTTCACTCACATGCTTTTAATTTTTCTTACTGTAAAACATTGAACTACACATGCTTTTAAAATGTTTGTTGTGTTTACAACTCTTTCCAGATTGTTGTGCAGCAACAGCTTTTCTAAGGTCATTGTTTATGTCTTTCCTTATTTGCATTGAGTGAAAACAGACATCTGGGGGAGGTTACACAAGACTGCAGCTCCAAAACACGAAACACATGAAAACTATTGATCACAATTAGCTTTCATTGAAGTCATTAGCCCATGGGTGCACATATTTTCTCATCTTGTAAATCTTTAATGGATGTGTTTATTCAAAACAGTAAAAACACATCAAAAACTGATCTAATGTTAAGGAACATTGTGTTTGTCTGTTATAGTGACTTAAGTGAATATTAGATCACATTTTATACCAAATTGGTGCAAATAACAGTAAATTAAGGCTTCACTTGATTTTCTTGCCATTGTACGTCACTGTTAGATATCTTGCACTGCGAGAGTGCCTACCCTAAATTTAAGGGCCAAAAAGGCATTAAAAGGCATTAGGTCTTAGCGGTGACGTAAAAAGTGGTTATGCTTTCTCCTATTTCCTCCAGCACTGATGGAAACTAAGTAGAGTTCTGACTGTGTGTCATCAAGCTATTTTAACTGAAGTAGTTTAAACAGTAAAGATACTTACAGTTATATGATTTCACGTTGTCTGTTGGCAAAATGGTTAGATAAAAATATTGTAGCACAAAAGGGCTATTTGGATATTTAACTGCAAAATATTAAAAGCTTTTTGTATGTTAATATACTGAGTATTAAAACCCAACATCTTTGACGTACAGCCCACTGATGCCAGTTGTCTGTTTCCACTTTTTTGTAGCTTGTAGCCAAAATGAGCCATTGGTTTCCAACCATCAGGATTTAGAAATGTATACTTTTGAGGTTTGAGGTTCATATATTGATTCCTCCAAATTGAAGCCAGTAGATGTGTTCATTTGTGTAACATATTTAGACAGGTGGTATTGATGAGGTAGTACGGAGCTCCACTGTTGAACCAAAAATTAGTCTAAGCTGTTATTGGGTCCATCTTTGTAACCTTTCCCCACACCTTTCTTCCTATCTGTCAGTCATACACAAACACACACACATAGGACGTTTTGAACAGCACTGGGAATCGGTTCTTTGTTGTTGAAAATGCACAGGTTGGAGACAGACATGAAACCAGACAGACACTCACAACTACTGACTGACAGACGCAACACACATAGATGGAGAGGAGGCCTGCAGAGAGATGTGAGAGAGTGTGTTAATCCACATGGCGTAGCATTTCCTCTGTGGATCTTTTTGCGTTTGAACTTTTCATTGAGGAGGACGGTAAAGAGCGATCGGCCACTCTGTAAATGTCATTGGATCTGAACAGTCTGAGCCTCGGCAGCGCCGCACCGTTGCCTGCCACTCACGCTCTTCTCTCCTATATCCGCCCTTCTCTTTTTTCGTCTCCGTCTGGGTCCTGTTTACTTTCTGCTTTCCGTTCCCAGCCGCTGTCTTCTCACCCACCCTCTCGCTTTTATTGTCGTCCTTTACCTTTGCCTTGCCGTTGCTTGCAGGATAATAGCGCTTCCAGTCATAGGCGAGGCTTGTTTTCCATTTCTCTGTTTTCGTTCCCTTTTATTAATCTCTGTTGGACCCAAATCCACTGTAGCAGCAGCCTCTCTGTTTCACATTACACACCAAGTTACAGTTTAAAATTCTGTCTTCTCTGCTTTATTACTATGTCATTTATTAGTCTACCTTAAGAATTGTGGGCCGTAATTAAATATCTTTCTGTTGCAGTGACTGTTTTTGTTTTGTTTAATCTTCCAAACCATCGCTGATTTCCTTGGCAATTATCAATAGATGGTCTCTTCATAATTTGTACGGAAATTAATTTGTCAGTTAAATTAAGACTCTCATATACAGCGAGGCCAGCGTCTTTCATCCCCCCACCTGAGGCCACCATTCCTTCTTTCCATTGTTCAGGGAAAGAAAATAAATTGAAAAGGCAGACGCAGTAAACTGGCACGCTTTTCTTGGAGACGAGACTGTTTAAGAATTCAAATACACGTGGAAGAAAATGTTTTTGAGACAAAAGCCCTGAAAAGGGATGGGAGGAAAAGGTAGAAAAGGAAGAGTATTAAAATCAAAATGCCAAGAGGAGGGGTCATAAAATAACTGCCTTTATTGAGCGGGCCGCAGCGGGCCAGCTGCTGCCTGCAGGCCTTTTCTACTCTTGTACTCTCTAAGTCTCACTTCTTCTGAGTCCAGCAAAGTTCCTTCTGTCATGATGGCAACATTGAGAGGATAAAGAAAAACAGCAAATATAGCAAATCCATATTTCTAGAGACCTCGTGTTTTCTTATTGTGTCACATCACAGATTTCATCTTATTGTTTGTATTTACAGTGGGGCAAACAAGTATTTAGTCAGACACCAGTTGTGCAAGTTCTCCCACTTAAAAAGATGAGAGGCCTGTAATTTTCATCACAGGTATATCTCAACTATACGACGGAGTATTAGGGCCAAACAAAAAAAACAAAAAAAGGAGATTTCGAGAATAAAGTCATAATGTAATGAGAATAAAGTCGTAAAATTACGAGAATAAAGTCATAATATTACGAGAATAAAGGCGTAAAATTACGAGAATAAAGTCATAATATTACGAGAATAAAGTCGTAAAATTACGAGAATAAAGTCATAATATTACGAGAATAAAGTCGTAATATATTATAAATATATAAATATAACTTCACAAGATGCTCAATATTCCTCATTTTAACACAGGGAGAAGAAGCTCTTCCTGTTAGAGTTCTCATAAATTATATTCTCATAATATTACGACTTTATTCTCGCAACATTACGACTTTATTCTCGCAACATTACGACTTTATTCTCGTAATGTTACGACTTTATTCTCGTAATATTACGACTTTATTCTCATAATATTACGACTTTATTCTATTACGACTTTATTCTCGAAACATTACGACTTTATTCTTGTAATTTTACGACTTTATTCTCATTATATTATGACTTTATTCTCGTAATTTCCAATTTCTTTTGTTTTAGTTTGGCCCTAATACTCCGTCGTACAACTATGAGAGACAAAATGATATAACCATTAAAGAATGTATATGCAAATTATAGTGGAAAATAAGTATTTGGTTAATAACAAAAGTTAATCTCAATACTTTGTTATAAACCCTCTGTTGGCAATGACAGAGGTCAAACGTTTTCTGTAAGTCTTCACACAATGTTGCTGGTATTTTGGCCCGTTCCTCCAAGCAGATCTCCTCTAGAGCAGTGATGTTTTGGGGCTGTCGCTGGGCAACACGGACTTTCAACTCCCTCCAAAGATTTTCTATGGGGTTGAGATCTGGAGACTGGCTAGGCCACTCCAGGACCTTGAAATGTTTCTTACCAAGCCACTCCTTCGTTGTCATGCTGTGTTGGTTATGAACTTATGTGATTATGTGAAATTCGACTTTAAAGCCCAGTTCTGAAGCCTCAGTCTGAGACCAGCTTCAAATTTCATTCACTGGCCGCTTGGTTTGGGGAATAAAGGAAAAGACTCCAAAGCCCAGCGGGTTTGTAGTCCAGGACGTGTCAAGAAAAGGCGTGCCTGAGGCGGCGCACTTTACAGTAAGGACATGTGAACTGTCAGCGGGCGCTGATGACGTCAGCGTGCCCCCGTTGGATAAAGAGCAGTGGCTCCCCGAAATCTTCCTCTTTTCTTTTCGGCTCGGTTTTGCTCCTGTCACGATACGGTTTGTTGAGGACCCAAACGCAGGACAGCAGGAGGCAGGAGTTCCAGAAAACTCAGGTTTATTTGTAACGAAAACCAAAAACGCTGCTGAGCAGGATCAACAGGGAAGAACAAAAACAGGAATCCAAAACACCAGACGAGGAGAACATAGAGGGAGGAAACAGTACGGACCAGCAGGGAGCAGGGGAAAGACAAGACTAGATATACACAGGGGATAACGAGACACAGGGGCAGACAATCAGGGCAGATGGGAAACAGGAGGGACAGGACTGAAACTCAAACTGGTGGAAATGTCAAACCCTGACAGCTTCAGGTCTTTTTCATTTGCTCCAGAGCCGGGGGAAAAGGGCTGCTCTTGACCAAGATTAAGATTAAGATTAAGATACACTTTATTGTCCCACGTGTAAGGAACTTTGGGTTGGGCTTTAACCCATGCTGCGCCCACAGACAACAAGAATCAACAACAACAAAGGACAGGGACTTCTCAAGGACAAGAACATACACCATATTTACATAGACATAGACCACAGAGTGTGTGTACTAGACCATACCATTTCAATAACACAGTTCAAAGATAACCTTCCTCTATATTTCCAGGATCACCTGCGGAGCGTAAGATCAGCTGTTACCACGGAGCGCTGCGTGCGCTCTCGATTTTCTCTCTTTCTGACTCTCCCCCCCGCTCCGAGTTTTTCGCTTTGCACCAGGAACAGTTGCGTTTTGCAAGAACTACCTCATCCTCCAATCAGCGTGTCCAGCATCAGCCGCAGAGCATCCAGCCAGCTGACTCCGTGACTCCCACGCGCTCATCCGCGATAAGACGGGAGCTACCCGCAACGTTCCGACAAAGTGAACCGGGACCCGTGCGCACCGAGACGTGACAAGGCTCCGACGACCAGGGGGGGAAAGCCCGGCTGACAGCGGCGCTACACCATTATCTTCTTTTGTCTCAGAGTCAGAACTCCAGAACCAGGAGATGTGAGGCTTTATGTCCGGGCAGAGTTAGTTAAAACGGTTAGCGTTGATTTTGTTTACTGTTTGCTTTGTATATTACTGTGTGAGTAATAAAGAAGAAGTTACAGGTCTGTGAAAGCCAGAAATCTTGTTTGTTTGTAGGTGACCAAATACTTATTTTACAGAGGAATTTACCAATTAATTCAGTAAAAATCCTACAATGTGATTTCCTGGATTCTTTCCCCCCATTCTGTCTCTCATAGTTGAAGTGAACCTATGATGAAAATTACAGGCCTCTCTCCTCTTTTTGGGAGTGGGAGAACTTGCACAATTGATGGCTGACTAAATACTTTTTTGCACCACTGTATATATTATTTTATGAAATAAATATGTGCAAAGCACTGAAGATGATGGTATGCGTCTACTTTATACAGTGCCCAGGGTTGTGATAACACGCATCGCTCGGCTCTGCGTAGACTGGCTGTAGCCAGAGTGAAACGAGCGCTTCACCATTAAAATTGCATGTCATCTGAATGAAGTTGGAAACTCTCCTTGAGTCAAAAAACCCAAAATGTATGTGCATTGCTGCATCTATTAAAAACGAAGAAAAGCAAAAGTGAGAATTATACAAACTTATGCGCTTGTGAGCGTGTCCTCTCCTCCGTCCCATCCCTTCTGGACACGTCTGTCTTGCTCCGGCACTCTCTCCGGCTGCTGTGTGTTTGTCTGAGATATGGACTCGGATGCGCTGAGCGACCGCCCACTCGCCACATTTCCTCTGCTGTACACCCGCTTCTCTTGGACGTTGAACAAATTGATTCGGGCGTTGATTACTCAGAGGGCACGTCTCATGACTTTCAACTGGCTTCGCTCCGCCTCCCACTTCAGCTGTGCTCCATGTGTCCAACCTCCCTCAACCTCACACCCATATCCAGCTGCGGTTCTGCCGAGTCCCGCTGAAGAAGGTCTGTGGGCTGCGTAGCAATTTCAAAGCCTGAAGTGGGTGAAAACTGAAACAACTTTGTTTATTGATGTTTTTGACTGCTGCTGTTTTTCATCACCGCGCGTTAGCACTCCAAAGCCTTACGGCGATGTATTATGTTCATGTGAACGCAACTATGTTAACTTTTCCCAACACTAAATTATTTCCTTACACTTCTCTATAGATTAAGGTGAACTTCCATAAGGAACGACACCCGTGACTGCATAAAATCGATATACTTTGTGTAGACTAATAATGAATATTCCAGAAAGACTGGACAAATGCCAATAAACCATCCATCATACGGACATAAGGCACTGCAGCAGGCTCAGTCCCACTTTTTATTAATATAAATGTACTTCACCAAAAATTACAATCCGACTCTGCACTGTTCCTCTCCCATGAGCTAGAAAGTACCCGTCTTTTTTCTCTGAAAATGCAGTATGCTTTTAAAAAATTATGACGGTTCTATTAAAGCACCAAATCCCAAGATAATGACTAACAGGGGAATGATTTACAATGTGTTATGAAGTATTCTGTTCATGAGTTCAAGGCAAAGCATCGAGGGGAACTGCTCGAAGTAGGGCTGGAACCTACTAATAAAATATGAGAAAATCCTGGGAAATATTTATCACCATTTCTAAATGTCCACGACAATGTACTCAGATGACTTTTTTTTTTTAGATATTTCGCTTTAAAAAGGAGAAAAAAATGAAAAACCTTGCATAGATTCTGATATTTGTTGAATATTTTTAGCCTTAAGTTTAGCCTGTGTAGAACTAAAAACCAGATTTTTCGGCACAAGATATATATGATGCAGCGCTTTCATTTTTAAATTATACATCCTTTCAAACTTTACAACTTGACATTATCAGCAGGAAAATGATCAGTCTTTTAGGGGGAAAGTAATCAGGCGGGTGTCCACTAAACCACCAACAATCGATGAGACTGTCATCAAAACTTTATCACTAGACAAATCTGCTGCAAGACAAAAGTGACACAAAAATGAGCAAGAGAGTAAATTAGAGAGTTATACAGAGAAAATGAGATGCTGGTGATTAATTAATTTCCTTCGCCTGCTTGTCCTGCAATTCCAGGATGATTTCCTGACTTGATACAAGCGCTGCAGCGCTGTGTGTGTTGGCTCGGCCTCAGACGCTCCAGTCACGGCATGAAACATAGATCAAGGGGAAAGTTTAAGAGAAGAGAGAGGAGCGGGTCTATGGCTGATTGCTCTGGAATCAGGAAAAAGTGAGGGGGAGAAATAGTGTCGGGAATTCACTAATAAGCATTTCATCCTCTCAAAAGTGATCCACACACATACATGAGCACACGCAGATAATTCTTTACTGGTATAAACAGCCCCCCTCTGAGTTGTGAAATTATCCAGATTGTTGTAGCTGCTGCTTCTCATAAAATAACATTCGTGAGCTCCTATATTATTTGGCCAAGTACATTTGTACATTTGCACTTTTATGTTGTTGTCCTCCAGCACTTTGGTGTAGTCAGATAAGGGCTTGGAAACGGCTCTGTAGCCCGTCCAAATAGGTTCTTCACGTTTACGTGCTATGATGTGTTGTTATTCTTGGTTGGGTACATCTGGCCTCCTTTTCCTCTCCGAACCGCTTTCCTGTGGGTAAGACAGACGTCACAGTGAATAAAAGGTCTGCTTTGCTGAGTAGTGAAGCCGATTGTTAAAATGATGAATAACTGTTTTTGGCACGTCTTCCTCCATGTGATATTTGATAGCCCCCTCCAGTTTAAGCCAACTTTCAGTCATTCAGCATTCGACATACTTATGTCATCTGCAAGAGTTCTGTACTATTAACCTTTTAGACGACTCCACCCAATCCCGTCTGCGTTAGCTGAATACCCCAAATCCTTCTCTCTGTGTGGGATGAGATCAACACAGACTGCTACCATGAGTGAAGCTAACATCCAGCAGCGGTGTAATCACAGATACTACTAACCACCAGCTCCTTCACCCACTTCACTCCTTCCATGTTTCATCTTTTCCTCCTCAGGAGCCTCTAGGCACTCTAATCTGCCACGCCTTTGGCTCATCTTTCTCTCTTCCTTCACCTGGTTCCCCTCTGACACACTCCATCATAACATCAGGCAAAGTCCTGTTTATGTCCTCCTCTAGTTTCCTGGGAGGAGCAGGGCAGTGGTGTGTTATGCTGTGATCTATAATCTGTAATCACTTACTGGGTTTGAGTGCATTGCTACATTACACTGCAGTTTACTCTGTGGTGGGCGTACGACTCGCAGCTTGCATCACACAGCACCAAACTTGCAGGGTAAAGCTAATATACAATATATATGCATGTTTACTGAAAATTGACTCATTAAAATTGTACAATGCCTTTGAAATGTGGTTCAACAGAATCATTAAACAAAAATAAAAATGAAGCTGGCCGAGAAAAACATTGCAGGACTCTTTACTTAAAGCAGCACTATGTAACTTTTCCACCTTAATATCATATTTCCAGAGTCATTGTGATGGTACATCAACTTCCAACAGGTTTAATGAACCTCTGTCATGGTCTGAGGGGTCTGTATCGCCTTCACTGGCACTATGTAACTTTGAGGAGCATGGTAGGAACCCTGCCACACTAAAAAACTACACATTTTTACAGCTTTGACTGCTTTACGGCATACGTCACTTCCCCCTCCTTCCCGATTCGTAGTCGAGACTAAAGCTGGGCGGGACGTGGAGCGCAGAGCTCAGCAGAAGCTGGTATCATGGCCGAAGCAGCCAAAAAAACGAAGAAAATAAAAGTTTTAACGGAGAAGGCGAAAAAAAGACAGCGGGAGAGTATCAAGCTAAATGCCTGGACAAAAAATAAATATATAAATAAAATTTAAAAAATAAAATGCCCGGACAAGAATAAACATTGGCCCAGAGTTTAGATGAAAGACGAGGAGGGATGTCCGACAAGAGAGACAAGAGAGACAGAATTGTTATAATACAAATGTAAATGTAGAGTTCTATTTTCAATAAGAATCAAAATTAGAATGTTTTCACATACAGGGGATTCGTCTCGGGTTCTAGTATTTTTCCTGAGAACTGTAAAATTGTGCAGGGCTGATCTGCAAAATATAAGGAATGGGCATTCAGTTATTCACAGGTTATAAAGTATTTTTTTATTTTGTCAGTAAGTATGTTGGACTACTAATTTATGATGAAGTCCCTCTAAAAAACGTGACAGGAAAAAGGTGCAGTAATAATTTGGGGTGCATTATCTCGCTGAAACAGGACAGGGGGGCGGGGGTGACTTCACTAATAAAACCAAGTTGAACTTAGTGATTTTCAACATCATCATATTATATTGTTTAGCCAATCTTGGGTTTGGAGGACTTCTGCTCTGTACTATGGGCCCGATTTACTAAGATCCTAAATAAAGAGTACTAAATTGCGTGTGCACTGAAAAAGTTTGCGCGTGCTGTTTGCGTGTGGTTTGCGGGTGATCAACTAAGATTGCGTGCGCAATTGATAACAGGTGCAAACAGCAGTATTTAAATGAGGTGTTGCGTGTCTTAAGGTTTGCGAGCGCAAACTCTGCGCCATGGAGAGTCTGGATGGAAAGCACAGTCACAAGTCACAAGCGCAAAATGAAATTTGACGAGTTGGAGTTAGAGATATTAGTGGAAGAGGCAAATAAACACATTCATGAACTACAGCAAAGAAATTTAAACATTACCAAAAGAAACGCAATATCGGAGAAAACCTGCGATAGAATAAATGCAGTTGGTAACACAAAAAACGGAAAAACGTCTGGTTTTTCATATTTCAATTTTAGGCACAGATCAAAAATACGAAATAGAAAAACGGGCCACAGGACTGAATTTGATTTTAATATTTAATTGGTCGGGTTTGCGTGACCCCGCGGTGCTCGGCATGATCTGAGGAGAAAAAGACAATCAGACACAGAGCTGGAGAGCGCTTTGATTCATCTATTTATGAGTTAAGTTTTTATTCAGATGTCCACAGTATATTGCAAATATTATATATTATATAGCAAACACTGACAGTAAATGTGTGACAGACGGGACCATCATATGGCCGTCGATTTAACGCAGAACCATAATTCAGGCGAAGCTGCAGTCTGTCTGCACTGATACTGACACAGCGGGTCGGAGCGGATTTGGTCATGATGTTTAACCTGTGTTTTGTGATTAATAAGCACGGGTTTTAATTAAATGTAATTTACGAAGGATGATTTCACGTTCAATAAGATAAGTAATCAATAAAATACAAAGTTTTGGCACAAAGGCTTGGCCTGCTTGTGGGCGAGTGGAGGGGGGCACATTAAGAGAAGGTGGCAAGATATAAGGCGGAGAACTAAAGAAAAAGTGGCCTTTAATAAAACTTGTGCAACCATTTTTGAAATAGCATGCAGCAGAATAAAGACTCTCTCTCTGCGTATTCTTTGATTTTGGGTGTCGCCTCCTTGCCACAATAACAGCAGCAGCAGATTAGCACCTTCCTTTCGAACGTATTAAATACAGACGCAATCACAATACGCGCAATTACTTTCAGGCTTGGTAAATCTCATTGGTAAATGGAGCAATTTGCATCTTCCCCTCCCAGTATTTAGGATTTCTGCCGGGTACGCCCCATATTGATTATTCATCAGGGCAAAAGTACTAAATGGATTGCGTTTGCAATTTTGCACATTTCAGAGACGCAGTCCTCTTTGCACGCCGTTAGTAGATCAGCTGGCACTTTGGTTTGCGGGTGCTGTCAAGTTTGCACAGGTTTTTACGCACGCAAACCTTTAGTAAATCAGGCCCTATATGTTTTGTCCACAGATAGGATTTGGATCAGGGCTAACAGAAGGCCACTTAAGAATATACCAATGTTTTGTTCACAGTCCTGACATTGAGATTTCATCATATCCTGCACAGATTCAACACACCCTACACCAGATGCAGTCCCAGAACATGAGCAAGCCTCCGCTATGAAAAAAAAAGTTATCCCAGAAGGTTTGTAGCTTGGCGGGATACATTTTGACATATAAATGACCATTGTAGGGTTTTCTTTCTTCAGTGGAAGGGTTCCAGCAGAATGTGTGTCTAGAGCAGAGATGGGGAATGCTGATCCTCAAGGGTGTCCTGCATGTTTTACATGTTTTCCTGTTTCAACACACCCTGATACAAGTGAGCGTGTCATTAAAAGACAGATTAATTTAGATCAGGTGTGTTGATCCCAAGAGACATCTAAAAACATGCAGGGCAGCAGCCCTCGAGTACCAGGGTTCCCCACCCCTGCTCCAGAGCCTGAATACTATTTTGTGGCCTTCTGAGCTTCAGCAGAAAATTACAAACTTTCAAAGCATTGCACCATCCTGATGTTGATGTCATGGAGCATGTATACTGGCTGGGGGGGGCATGCATGTTGGGACAGGTAAAGCCAGCTGGTGTCTAGGACTAAGAAGACGTCTGACTGCACGCCCATCACCCAAAGACAGCCGCTGCCAGTGGACACACTAGTGACATTGATTCTTTTTTTTTTTTTTTTTTTTTTTTTATTGAACTTTATTTCGAATATGCAAATTAGAAAAAACAATACTAAAAAGTAAAAAAAAAAAAAAAAAAAAAAAAAAAGACAAGGCAGACCTCGCAGATCCACCAGCATATTCGAAAGGGAGTAGGATTGAAGTATATACTTATCAGGTCCTACCCCTAAATCTTATATTCAATTTTTCCAAAATAGCAAGAGAATCAATGAGCTTACTTATAGAACACAAAAAAAACATAATATAAGTCTATATATCAACATAAATATACATCCATTTACCAACATATCTACATATAGCTATATATCCATATATATTAACAGAGATATACCCATACATAAATACTGTATGTATAATATATCACTATATATCCATATACATATATATATATATATATATGTATATATATATATATATATATATATATATATATATATATATATATACATATATACATATATACATATATATATATATATATATATATATATATATATATATATATATATATATATATATATATATATAACATGTTTCCATAATATTAATCTATATATCTACACATATTAAATAAATCTATATATATATCTACATTTTTATTCGCCACTGTATTTTGAGAAAAAAGTTTCTTTATATCTTTTTTTAAATTGTGATATGTTTTTACTTTGTTTTAGATCTATGCTCAGGCTGTTCCAAAGTTTTACCCCATAGGTCGACATACAGAAGCTCTTCAGTGTTGTGCGTCTATTGATAATTTTGAAATTAAGTTGGCCCCTGAGGTTATAACCTCCCTCCCTTTCAAAGAATATCCCCTGTATATGTCCTGGTAATAAATTATTCTTGGCTCTAAACATTAGTTTTGCTGTATTGTAATTAACTAGATCTATAAATTTTAGTAATTTAGATTGTAAAAATAATTCATTTGTGTGGTCCCGGTAACCTGCATTGTATATTATTCTCACAGCTCTTTTCTGTAATATGCACAAGGAGTGAAGTGAGCTTCTGTATGTGTTCCCCCAAACCTCCGAACAGTAATTTAAATAGGGTAGGATCAATGAGTTATAGAGGATGAGTAGTGATTTATAGTTCAAGAAATGTTTTGCCTTTGCTAATAATGAAATACTTTTTGACAGTTTGTTTTGAACATGTTTAATGTGAGGCTTCCAGCTAATTTTTTCTTCTATGATCACACCCAGGAATTTTATCTTTTTAACTCTTTCTATTTGTATTCCATCTATGTGAATTTGAATTTACCTGTGCACCTCAGAAAGATCACGTGAAAAACTGGGTGACATCTTGCCAACGTATGCCATTTACAACTTTGCTGAGTTTAAAAACAACTTTATAGTAGCTGCAGAGACATGATCTAAATGTGCTACTAGCTAGCCGATCACTTAAACCATCACAGTTCAATATAATTAACAACTCACACCATCAAGGTGACTTTTCATTGCGTTTGTTTCACCACAGTCGTCCGAATTGCAACTGCATATTTAGCTGACTTGTGTTTTCACTCAATTTCAAGTGTTACTACACAGCTGAGGTCTTCAGCGTGTTGGAAGACTTTTAACTGATTCTGAATCATTGCTGTAGGTGATGTTCGTGGATACCAGTGAGTGAGAAATCAAGATTATATTTGGAACAGAGCACCCCAATGCACAACAAGCAAGTTGATATAGAAGGTGGCCAGTTCACAGCTAATCGGTCCAAAGAGTCTAAGGAATAATCCAGAGAGGTCAGTACACTAGAAGTCATATTAACCCTGTCAACCAGATCCGATGAAATTAAAAAGAAGGCAGACTATGATAGAATAACGTTAACGATAACAAGCATTGCTAAGCTTGTCTGATTCTGAGAAATGAGAAAGTGGAGCTTATATCATGAGTATAGCTAATCAATCTCAGGTGTTTATGATCGGTTCAGCTGAATCTGAATCTGATCTGGTGTGAGAGCACCAGTGTTGCCAGATGTACGATCATTTTTGTATTTGTACGATAATTTCGACTTCCGTACGATCGATCGTTGAAAGTGTACGATAATTTCACAATAAAAGCAAGTATTTTTTCACAACTGTTATTTACTATTAGACTGATTTGGAATCAGATTCATAAGGCTCATTTGTTGGTAAATAATCTGGTGTTTTGTCATGTTTTATTTATTTTATTGTCACTGTCTCACCGTCTCTCTCACACAGACACACCGCCTTAGGTCCACGCCGTCAGCAAACTTGTTTCTCATTCACGAAATACGATCATTTCGGGCTCTGTATCTTGCAGCACTGGAGAGCAGAACCAGGGAAGGCAACGAGTGGATTAAAGGACAGGAAGGGGGTCATAATAATAGTTTGCATCACTATCTGCTCATAATGAATTCTACTTTACTTTGACTTTATCCCCAACCAAACACACTGGTGCACACCTGCCCCATCTGCTATGTGTTTTTAGTTTGGAAATGAAGGCTGGCTGTAGGAGGGTTGGTCAAGGTGTCCGATTGGTGGATGGATGATTTAGTGGATGATTTCATGAGGAAATTCCACTGTGAGGTGGAGTGAAAGAAGACGAGAGACATGTGAGAGAGGCTGCTCTGGTCATTTGATTGGAGCCTGGGTAATAAGACTGCAGGCACCTGTGTGCGCACACAGCAACACACACGATCCCACAGAATAAATGTGTTGCAGCTTGTGTGAAACTGAAAGCACAGGAGGGAGACGGTGGGAGAGGGTGTTGAGTCAGTGTGTAAGCTGCAGGGCAGCAAAGTGTTCCTCTACCACTAAGTCAGCTACTGATCTCATTTCTCCTCAGATGGACTCCTAACACACTCCCATCAGGGGACAAATATATATTCCCTCTGTCTTTTTTCCCCACACATTCTTGCACCGGTGACCTATTCTTCTTATTCATCTCACACTCTCTTACTCTGTCTTTATCTTAGTCCCTTGCTCTTCTTAGTTCTTTTCCCAGTCTTCTCTTCACTCTGTCTTTATTATCTTCCTCCACCTTTATCCCTCTCATTCTCTCTCACTCTCAGTTTTTCTCTTCATGTCTGGTTTTAACCCTCTCTATTCCATCACTTCATCCTGTGTCATACACCGTACCACACACCATTAACCTCTCTCCTCTTCCTTTGATCAGTCACAGCCAACAGGTGCCATAAATTGTGTCCTCTGGCGAACCAGCTCCCGCAGTGTGTCCCATGTGCATTCATTCCCTGTCCTGTCTCTATCCCTGCTCTTTGCCTTTTACGCGACACATCCCTCCAGCTCCTGCCCCAGTTTGTCAGCGAAGCAAAACTGGCTGCGTCTCGGATCCCATCATTTATCTCCCCGCCATCCTGTCACATTGGCGGCTTGGCTGGTCTCAGACAAATAGCATCACAGCTGATGATGCAGCAACAGCCAGAAACGAGCCGAAGAAATGGTTCCTGCTCAGGTTCCACTTTTTTGCAGGGGGCGATGCCTACTACTAGTGCTGACTGCAAAAAAAAAATAAAGAACCTACAGTATAAACTGTTAAGTTATGTTATCTTGATCGGCAACAACAGAGACATAGGGCTGGACTATCAGATAATTGAATAAACACAACTATTTCTTGTGAGAGCCTGCTGCAACATGTTATTTCACTTTAGAGCTCACAGGACGGTAAAATAAAATCTTGTGAAGTTTTCTCACATGAGGAGGAGACCTTTCTCTACCATTTGGAAGCCTTGTGTTTTCTGCGGGAGCATGGTTCACAAAGGGGTACGAGTTAATCCGCTCAATATGTGGAAGAAGAGCTCAGTGTTTAGAGTTAAGTCAGCTTTTGCCCCATTTTTTTCTTTTTTCTTTGCACCCTTCTGTCCACAGAGAGACATATAAGGGCATTTGTGAACGCAGGTGAGCAAACATTTTATGTAGCAAAATTTAGAGCTGCACAATGGAGTTTCTATCATGTTAAAAAAAACTGTTTTAAATTGTTCTGAAGGAATATGTGGTTACTTTTAGGAAATATTTTCTAGTTCTTGCGGTCTCCTGTCCCCACTTTTGACAAAAAACAGGGAAAGTAAGTGTGGACTCCCATCCTGGCTGTCTCTTCTGACGACTTCGTATCACATGTCACAGATCAACAACAATAAACTAGCCTTAAGAACTGCGGTGGAAATCCCCAATAGTTTCCCCCTAAGACACTGCTAACAGAGGAGAAAACGGGAGTGACCTGAAAAGAGTAAACATCACATTGTTTAAACAGTGATTTAACCTCCACCAATAAAGGGGACTCACAGAGTTAAGAGTTCAAAATGTTCATTTGCACCACTTTAGGATTGGAGAATACAAATGATTTCAAAGGGAAAGTGATTTTCTAAGATGTATGTTTTCTAGGTCAGCTGCTGTGCAGCTTTGTATTCAGTTTTTTTTAGGTTTTTCTTACATTATTTGAGTTAAGGAACACAACCAAGAACATGCACTTCTTCGCAAGGCCTATAAGAAGAAAAAAGATGAAAGATTTTTAGCTCAGTTGCTCTGAAAAAGAAGTATGTAGGTGCTTTTTCTCACAATTTGATGAAATGACAGAACAAACGTTAGAACAGCTATGTAATTTAAGAGAACGCGGCCTTCTTTGTTGAAGTACATTCTTGACCCAACGATCAACCCCTGCTATTTCCTTTGATACTCACGTACTTTGGCGGCAGAAGAATTAATAAGAGATAAATATAAGAGAATTCACCTTTCCATCTTCCAATTCTCCTTGTGTTTATAGCCAAGACAATCAGCATCATCTGATGCCAGGTTTTATATATGACAACATTCAACAACAATGGCTAAAGAGATTAGCACAGAACCAACTATAACTTAGAGGATGGTCTCTTTCTGTATATATTCTGTATTTAAACGATGCTGACATTTTCCTCAGACAGGGAAGGATCTAAAAATGAGCATCGTCACATTTTAAGAAGATTACATAAAAAATATTCCATTATATTGCTCACGTAGTTGTAGTCGTTTGCGTAAATACTTGAAGGTTCCTGCGTCATTATCAGTGTAGTACTGAAATGTGGCCCCACCATAACTGCTGACTGCATCCTCTCTTCATGCCTGCATCTGCTGTGCCTTTTTCATTCTCCTTGATCATGGCTTCTATTGTCATCTTCTCTCCCCCAGCATAATGAGTCAGTGTGTGATGTTGGATGGCTGCTGACAGTGTGTCCTGTGACTCACATTGGTTTGGTACTGCTGTCCCAGCACATCTCAGTGCTTCCCATTGCTCCTGTCTCTCTCTGTATCCTCCCATCCTGCTTTGCTCTCTTCTTCTGCTCCTGTTTTGGCTGCACCATCCCCTTTGGGCAGGGCTATCTGCTATTAATGAGCAGACATACTGTAAAAGGTGTTACACACAAAGGACAATCCCACTCACACTCAGGCATTATCTTCCAGGGGAGTTGTGTAGCTTCTGTTAGCATTTACTGTGTTTTCATCCTTTTATCTCTGCAGAGTAAGAGAAGCAAACAGATAAATAAATAAAATCTGGAGGAATACAAAGCGACAGAGCTGGCAGAAGGCACAAAGTGTTGGTCAGTGAAAAATACAGTGACGATAAAGTCCAAATTAACATTCACTGGGTGAGACAGTGTGTGTTTAATTGCTTGCTCCTGCGCTACAACAGTTTATACCTTTCATAAGGATATAGGCTTCTGGGATCAAGTGCATGCTGTTGTTCCCATATAAAAGATACATTATTTGGGTTTTGATCAATTGGCCCCAAGTCGGTCATTGTAGTTATATTTTTCCAAACAGAATGTTTTTGTCATTTGTATTTGTAAATATGGAAAACTGTTCTTTAGTCTCAGGTTGCCACACAGATGTAAGGTGTGTTTAAGACACGTCGGGTTATTTTATGTAAATTCCACGCTTAAACACTCCTCCTTTAAGGGCCTCTGCACTCGTAAACCTTGACAGACCCCAGGGCCTTGCCACTGCCTATAAAACACTGTCTGTTTTATGGATGCCCGTATGTGCATCCCTCCGCCCATAAACACTTCTTTGTCCTTCTGGGAGCGGACAGGTAGACAGAAAGAGGACTAGATTGTGTTTCTTCAACCAGGAATTTTATTAGGCCATGTTCACAGTCATGTCAAAAAAGTTATTTATTTCCACATTATCCTTTTCATTTTTTCAGTTAGCCATTCGACCGAGAGGTATGTAAATCTTGAAGGTAATTCACGTTATGTATGACAGCGTATGTTGCCATTTTAAAGCACAGTTCATCACCAAAACATGAGTGGAACCTGCAGAACAACAGCAGGTCCAGGCTCTCCAACGTCTGAACCTGAACATTTGAAATAGCTGATATTCAGGTATCACACTGTTGTTTTAGTCCAGAGACGTTTCAGCTGTTGAGAAAAGAGCAGGAAAGTGATTGATAACCCCCTTAGGGAAGAGGATGTGTCTTTACACGTGTCTATGTCTAGCCTGGCCATCTATACCAACTAAAATGGGTCTCTTACGGCTTCCACAGTCATTTCCACCAATGGAGAACATACCCAACCAGTCCAGATGGGGCGGGGCTTTATGTGAAGACTCATCATACTCAAAACAACCAAGATGGTGGTGGAATTGCTGATAACGCCTTGGATTAACAGGTTTTTATGTAAAACCATCAAGTCATTCACCAGTGTTCCCTCTCTTTTGGACACCATTTTGGATGTCTTTAGTTGGTCCTTGTCCTATATCTCACTGCTTGTGTCACATGCTTTGCTTGTGTGATTGGGTGTATGCTTATCCAATGGCAGTTTCTTTTCCCTCCATTGGTACTGCCCCTTTCGAAATTCAATTTGAAAACAGAGGAACCAGACTGATGCCTTGTATTGAAGAGGACATGAATTAGGATGCCCTGCAAGGTTACTCTGTGTTTGCTTGTCTATACTGAAACACAGTCCTCATGCCTTTGTCTTACGGTTACCAAAATTGATGGTAGACATAAAAAGCTGCTACCGTGTATTTTAAATCGTTTCCATTATCATTTCTCATCATGAACCGCAGTTCTTCCGCTTCCTGCTGCCTCCGCCGGGCTCCTGCTGTTCTGAAGCCGGACGGACATCACGCTGTCCACTGTGTGCCGTTGTCATTGTGGAGCCAAAGTTCTTTTAATCACATCGCTGGCCCAACCCACTGTGATTTACTAGCCCTCCACATCCATAGGCATCCACTCTGGCAAATTGCATTAAAGAGATAAATAACCAGACCAATAAAAGTGTTGTGAGCTGGTCGAATGAACTCTGGAATGCTCATCGTCCATTTGGTGCAGTAAGCAGAGGAGGCTGGGGGGGGGGCGAGGGAGGGGCGAGGGAGGGGTGGGGCTTTTAGAGGAAGGATTTTTAGGGGTGATATTGTGATTGGTGGTGGAGGTGATGCCATGTCATCCATCTTAGGGAGCCACTTCATTAGGCTAATGGAAGGGCTGGACTGCTCGCTGCTCATTCCTGTACCTGAATGTGTACTTGCGTGTGTGTGTGGATGTGCGTGTGTGTGTGTGTGCGTTTGTCCTTCCATTGATGGCAGCTTCCAAGGCTAAAGTGGTTATGAAGACTAAAGTGATTTTATTAGCCAGGCACACAGCCCATCACTGCGTATTGGCACAAACGTGTGTTTGTGTGTGTGCGTGCGTGCTTGTGTGTGTGGGTGCGTGCTTGTGTGTGTGCGTGCGTGCTTGTGTGTGTGCGTGCTTGTGTGTGTGCGTGCTTGTGTGTGTGCGTGCGTGCTTGTGTGTGTGTGTGCGTGCTCGTGTGTGTGCGTGCGTGCTTGTGTGTGTGTGTGTCCCATTGTTTTTCACAGTAATGACCCTGTTATAGGTGAGAGGGGGCCAGGCTAGAGGGATAGTACAGTAGGAGCTTAAGCACACCTTATCCTTTTGATGGCTAAGCTACGGTTAAGTTTCTTCAGTGACTTGCGGAAATGTGAAGTGCACTTTAGGGTAATACCAGCGGCAGACTTTGATTTGTCACCGACTTAAAATAGTATGTCACTTCAAATATTCCTCTTTTGACAAGTTGATAGAAGAAACGGCGTCGCTCTTTTAATTCAAGACTTTACCTGACCTCCTCTTTCTATGTCACTCTCCGTCTCTGATTACAGTCCGTCTCTTCCTCTGTCACTTTTTCCACCTGAACTCCACACAAGGCTGAAGTCTAATCATGTGCTGTCTTTACGAGAACGACTCCTCTGATTTCAGTCCTCCCTTTCTGTCGTCCAGGTCGTTCCTCCTTCAGCAGTCTGCTTTATTCATTTCATTTTATTTCTCAGATCTCATAGAGAGCCAGTCTGGGACTTGGTCTTAAACGTTCAGGCCTTTTTTTTTCATGACTGGCTAAATTTTCCTTATGAGGAATTTGATAATATTGTGTGATTGAATGAAAAAATAGACGACACGATACCTGTGATAATTAGCTGTAGCTCCTAACCTGGCCTGCCATACCCACGGAAATGATCTCTTGTGAAATGGGTCAGGCACTCCTCCCGTTCACTGCCATTTCCACCAGTACAGAACGTACCAAACCGTTTGACCATTTGCAACAGACTGGGGGGTGCGCTTTCTGCAATGACTCATGGAGGAGTATTCAAGAGCCGCTATTCAAAACAACCAAAACGGCTGCAGTTGATGCAAAGCGATTACCTGAAGAAGATTGCGTCTGTTTTTAAATGAGCAGGGCCATATCACGTCTTTAAAATGCCAACAAGTCATTTTATTGTGCTGCAAATCCCACACATCAATACTTTGCAGTTAGTAAGTTGACCAATTTTTCAGTGCTCTCTTTGTTAATGAGCTAACTAATCTAAACTCAACTAATTTGTACATTAATGCACTTTCTAATGCAGCCATGGCAGTGGAGAGGGGGCCTTTGGTTGAAGTAAATGATTGTATTTTTCTCAAACATTGACTTCTCTGGTGCTGCAGTGTAATTAAATCCTCATGAATAAGATGCCAATCACTTTTTATTATAACACCTACAGTTACATAAGCTTTAACATGTAGAAATGTGATATTTTCATTTGCCCCCATCCGCTGCTGCTGAATACACGGTGCACTAATATGAACTGGAATGATGAAATGACATTATGTTGTGAGGAAACTGGGATCCTGCGGTTTTAGTCATTATGCTCCGGTTTATGTCTGATCTCAGGTGGACGGCCAATATTGTACGCACAATATTGGCCGTCATCTATTACTTTCATGAAGCATGAAGCGTGGGGAAGATTATCAGAAAAGTGGCGAATCAGCCAAGCAGACTAACGAATCCATTTATGTAATGGTCGTCATGATTGAAGAGGCATATGTAAGTTAATAGAAGATTTCAAGACTTTTCAAGATATTTCCTAGTTTTTGTTAAATTTGGACCTTGATACTTACAAAACCCTTAGACTGTGAGCTATAAATGCAATAACTATTGTGTAGTTGCTGTTCGTGGTTTTAGGTCTCTGATTTCTCTGCCTACATGTTTAACTGTATTTAATTCATTTCAAATTGAGGCTTGGGTCTGGAAATCATTAAGCTCTACATGACAAGGCTTAACGATATCCCTGGTCTATCAATTAGGCCTAAATATGATTAAAGTTACATATATATATATATATATATGTAACTATATATATATATATATATATATATATATATGTATATATATATATATATATATATATATATATATATATATATATATATATATATATATATATACACATATATATATATTTCATTAAATGAAAGTGTTGCACATGTTTTCTTAGCATTCAAGACATTTTTAGCTTTGTTGATTCAAAGACAAACTGAAACTGACCGAGCCTGAGAAATTAGCAATAAATTATTCACTACTTTAGTGGTTTAAAAAAGAAGCAATCGATGTTACATGCAGATTTTAAAAAGGTCAAAAGTAAAGCCTTTAGCGCATGAATCAGTCCCTGTTATAAATTTGCAGTTTCATGTGATCTGTTTAAAATGCTGATGTTTTATGTTTTTTTTCCCAGAGTCAGTGGTTGTTTTGTACAGCAGGTGTTGATCTCTCATCTCGAACACTGAGCAGCTTAAATATGTCAAATATAATATCAAGGCAGTCCTCCATCACCAAACTCTTCCAGTCGCCCCTATTTCTTTTGGGACACTGACAGGATGACAACACTAAACATTAACTTCCATTAATCTGCGTGTTTTCCCCCATAGAGTCTAGATCATAATGAGAGGATAAATGAGCTATTTCTGCATTAAGACTTGTGCTTGAAAGGTATTGATGAAACAGAACAGTCACCCTGTCACCAAGCTGTGCTCTATATTTTATTCAAAAGCCTGAATTTCTCTTACATATGCCATTAAGGTGCATATAAGACATGAGGGAATTGATGGTAAACTAGAAAAATGACAACATTCCCCACCTCTGGACACCTTCTTCAGAACAAAGATGCACAGGCCAGGCTGTTTCTCATTAATATTAATTTCATCACTGTTATTTTCTGCTCCTGAAAGTCCCCAACCACGCTGACTGGTAATGAAAAGATTCCCTGTTGTTTATTTGCCATCTTTCACAGCTATTAATTTGACATCTTTTTATGCTCAGATCTAAGGACTGAGTGATGTGACAATTTCAGTCGAACGCATGTGGTGGTGGGCATTTCCTCTGAACTCTGAGAAAATTGTCTAATTGATTGATTAAAAAAAAACCTGCCAATGCTCACAGGAACTCTGTGAAACATGTTTCACACTGGAAGTCGGCCATCAGTCATCATCTCTGGGCTTGAACTTGGAGGAAGTTGCTCTATTTTTCGGGACTTTTCGTCTGTAAGGGTTCGGGTGGGCCACACGTGACGGGCTTGATGTTGCAGAAAAATGTTACTTCCTTACCTTGGCCGCTTCAAAACACTTTCAGATTAAACAGTTTAATATTATTTTCTTCATGACGTTAACTGTTTCATTATCTGTATGAATATTTCTTAAAATGATGCAAAAAGCTTTCTGACCACTCGCTGTGGCTCCCAGTGGAAAGTTTCCTGAATTTCTTTTGCATCTGACTGCTAAAAAGAGCAATAATTCGGCGCAATGCATTAACACGTTAATCTGCACCCGTTTCACTGAGAATCGGTCGCAATAGTTTCCTTTCAGGGTTTTGTTTTTAAATGTTATGTTCCGACGGCTGTTTAAGTGGGCCTCTGCATGTCAAAGCGCAGTGCGTGTTTGGCTTGTGCACCGCTCGCTGTGGTGGCCTTTAATGCCTGTCCCTGGTGCAGATCGATTTTGTGCCTAGCCAGCAGCCCACTGCTAACCTTGAGGTAAGCTGGCGTAATGAGATCGCATCTGACGGCATTGACTCACACCTGACAGCGCTGACACTCTCCTCCCGGCTAGGGAGCGACACAGACAGGCCAAAGAGTGGGAAAGGGTAGGTCTTCTGTGCTTTATTGCACTGTTAGGAGGTTTGATTTGTTTTCTTTTAATTTCACTGGAATAAATATATAAACTGCTGTCTCACATAAAGGTTAGGTGACAGCAGTTTATGATCATTTATTTTTAATCTTGCAAGTAACTGAATCAATGTACGCTGTACCACAGCAATTTTCTTTTGTCAACCCACAATCTTTGGCGACTGACTAACTAATATCCCTCTGGGGGAAATAGACAAGGAAATGATGTTTGTGCCATGATTCTTTTGTGACACCACCAAGATTTCCCGGCTGCTCTCATATTTCGAAGCCTCTGCAGCCTTTGGAGTTCGGTACAGCTGCATCCAGAGTCCTGTTGTATACTGTGACGGGTTCGCTTGGTTTTGCAGGACCCTCTATCCAGCCTGGACTGGTTAGTACTGTCTGTAATTTCGAGCCAGGTTTAAACCTCTGCCACAGAAGGCCCTGGGATCATTTGTCACACATGCATTTCTGAAACCCTGAACAATATAGGATGTAATTTGAAAATAATTAAAAGTGAGCTGCCCCTCAGAGCAGGAGAAGTGATTTACCTGTGTAGATAACTGGATGACTCTTTCCTTTAGATCTGTGACAAGTGTACTGAAGCTGATTTACAGAAGCATGTATCAAACCACAATTGGATAAGATGAGTCTTGGATAGCCATTATCTGAGTGGCGGTAATTGAAACAATAATGGACATGGTAGCAGCTGGGAAAATAGCATTGATCCATCATCTAAGATGGGCCCTCTTTGTACGTTAAAAGCATGACTAAATGGTGCAAACGGAGATTGCTCCAGGTCATAGCTGGTTCTAGTAGGCTAATTGAAAAATAAATTACAAAATTAGGGTTTTGTGATGTGTAGAGGAGTGTTCTCTCACCTAACCTCAGCAGGGCTTTGAATCCCTCCCTTAGCCTGGGATCTCTAAAGTACGATTAGCCAAAGCCACGGCGCGATTTTGGCGGAAGTGTGGAATTGGAATTCAATTCCAGCGTACTCACGCACACATGTAGACTCGTAAGCCATTGGGACCGAAATCAATAACAAACTAACAGCTCTAATGCTTACCTGCTGAGGAGCATCTTCAGCAGGTCACATCTTCTTAACCAGGTCTAAAAACGAATCTCCCTCTTTTGAAACTCAACTTGACTCATTTATGTCCACCTCGGATACGACTTTGCAGATGTCAAACTTTCGCCGGGTGGTTCTGGGCTGCAGCTAGCCTGTAGACCGAGCACGGCCGGACACGATGAGCACATGGAGAAGGAGATCACTGACCTACAGAAAGAGGTTAAACTTCAGCAAGCTTTAGCAGTTAGATGATCGCTCCTGTAGGAGTTGTGGGTTTATTAAACCACTGCTGGCCATAAGCCCATTGTTTTACCTCTACACCAACAATCTGAGTGTGTGCTTGTATGTGAGGGGACTGGGGCTGTAACCCTTGTTGGAGGAGCTGCGCTGAGCTGAAATGTTGTTATTGATTACACGCAAAGGTTGTGATGGAAAAGCCACAAAGTAGGAACGGGCCCAGCTCTAGGTGTGTGTATGTTTATGTATGTGTGCGTGAGAGTGTGTAAGAGCGTATGAGAGCCACAGCTGTGCTGTCCGTCAGCCTCTTGCTAATCCATTAGGGGAAATTGAAGCCGGGGGACGCTGTTGGAGGAAGAAAACCTGTGAGAGCAACGAAAGAGAGGGTTTTAAACCGAGACAATAGGTGAGAGCAAAATAATTGGATATTCCTTAAAAGACTTTTGAAAAATATATATTTTACTTGACCATTTCTTTCTTATTACTAAATATACTTTTAAGTGAGTCTAACATTTTATCAAGCATTCAGTTTGAATGTTCAGTGCACACGACGACATCGCGCAGCGGAGTGCTTCGCCCCGTCCGCTCGTTCCTGTCGACTGCAACGAGCTCGCAACTTCCATAGTGACTCACCAGCAGCATTCACTGTGATCTGCTCCTCCGAACGGGTTTCTTCTGTCAATGTTGTCATCGTTTTCTTGGTTACCAGGGTGACAGGTTTTTTCCAAAATGATTAGGTGCTTTTAAAGTAGCAACAGTGACAACAACACTGCGGTTGGAAAAGGCTCAGACATTTTCAGCTTAAAGCAATCAGAGCAAATAAAAGCTGAACTCACACATTCTTCCCTCACAAGGACAACTAACGACACTCTAAACTCTTTTAGGTGTATGTTCGATCACAATCTGATCTTCCTGACTGGATATTTGCATAATATTTGCAGATTTGCATAATATTTGCAAGCGATCAGATTTTTAGCGTGTTTGTTGTTTCCATCATCACATCGACTGTCCTCCATATCAAAATTACGGGTCAAAGACCGAGTCACCTTTGTGCTCTGAACCCGTCACTTCCGTCACTCTGGTGGTTCTGGTTGTTTGGGTTGCATTGCAAATGATCCAGGAGGAATAATTTGTATTTGAGCAACCAGACGACTCAGATTGAGTTGCATCAGGGAAGATCCAATTGGAATGAACAATTTGGTTTTAATGTAGCTTTTGGCTCTCCAGGCTACCAACAAATCTATCCAGATAGGAACTGGAAATTATCAAAATCCGGTTTGAGTTGGCAGTCTGAGTACACCCTAATAGGCCTTTTCCACTATAGTGCTTTCAGTGTCAGTTTGGTTTGGGTGACAAACTTAAAACTGTTGTTTTTTTAGGGCACGAGCACTGACAGTGCAAAGGGCCTATAGTATCTGTAGGAGTTTTTTTCACGTTTTTTTTTTTCTTCCTTCTTCCGACGAAATGAGGGCCTTTTTGCCCCCCTAAACGTGCCCCAAAAGTCACCAAATTTTGCACGCAAGCCAGACCTGGCGAAAAATGTGATATTTAATGGTTTGCATTAATGGGCGTGGCCTAATAGCTCAACAGCGTCCCCTAGAAAACTTTGTGCCTCAAGCCCCACAATACGGTTTGACGTACATGCACGAAAATCGGTACACACCTGTATCATGTCGCAACTTAAAGAAAATTGGTCCATATTTGATAGTTCCTACTTTCTGCCATAACTTTTGAATGGTTTTATATAGAGAGTCTTGGGCGGACTCGGTTTTGACTCCTTCACCCTAATTGGTGCAAATTAGCCCCGCTCCTTCATCTGATTGGTCGATATGTGATAGTTCCTATTTTCTGCAATAACTTTTGAATGGTTTGACATACAGTCAAAGTCAGAGTCGTGGGTGGTGTCATCGGACTCAGTTTTGACTCCTTGACCTTTATTGGTGAAAATTGCACGCGCGAGGGCCCATTCATCGCTGCTTGCAGCTTTATTTTTTGTTTTGTAACAGCTGACAACAAAAAAAAAGCACCAGTTCAGAGCCAGCAAACAATTGATGCTACACTGGCAACAAAGTTATTACTGGGCTAAACGAAAGAACCGGTTAAATGGAAAGAACTGTCGATCACCAGTATAACCTGCTCTCGTGTCTGGATCTCAGTCAAACCTCAGGGATAAACCCTGTTTGTAGCAGCGTCCATCAAAAGTCTATAGTCTTTGAGGCCTGTCTGATCAGCGCTGCAGAAAACCATATTCCCATTGGTTGTTCCAAACTGAATGTAATACGACTGTTTCCACCATCAACTACTACACAATTTTGTGTATTTCAGTATCACCTGCTGTTTGTAGCAGTGTTCATAAATACCAGTGAGCATTTGGAAACACCATTTGGCATAAAAATGAGCTTTCACAAACACCAACTGTTGTCTACAACAACCTTTATAAAGGCAGACTGGCAATAATAAGATCATGCTGTGATCTGTGTCCTTTGTGAGTCATGGTCTTCTACAGAAATTCAGAGTGCTCTAAAGGGAGGTTCGACATTAGAGGAGATGTAATTACGTGGCTCTGCAGAGGTTCTGTGCACATGGAAACAGAAATCAGCAGTTGAAAGAAGAACCAGCTCTGAACTGCCTTTAGCACCGGCCCAGAATCCTTTTCTTCTCTTCTTACCTTTTTTGCAAACTTATTTGCAACAAAAATGTTTGTTATTTTAAGAGTTTTGACAT